>NW_022196894.1:19437863-19443534 GCF_008632895.1 Mastomys coucha | reverse complement strand
CTGTGAAGGTTCTGTGCCCCAGTGTAGGGGAATGCCAGGGCCAATAAGTGGGAGAATGTGGGGTGGCAGGCATGGGTAGGGGGAGGCAACAGGGGTTTGTTTTTGTTGTTTTTGTTTGTTTCTTTGTTTTTTGGAGGGGAAACTGGGGAAGGAGAAATTTACATGTAAATAAAGAAAATATCTAATAAAAAAGATCAATTTACTATACTGGAAGACCTTATCAATGTACTTGCAATTTTTTTTCATTGCCAATCATTGTCCATATAACATTCCCATCTGTTATGGTATTTTAAAGATTTTGTTATTATCAGGGAAAGAATGTGAATAATTTTGAGTATATGACATTAACTATGAACTATACTCTTTGTAAAGACAGATTAATATTTAATATAAGGTTGTCTTGACCTCAAAATAATAAGAGAATACACCTTCCATGTCTGAATTAGTAGCATAATACTTTAGATCTTCTAAATTTTACTTTATGGTTTGGTTACTAATTGCAGACTTTGGAATTCGTGTTTCATTAAATATCGTAGTGCCTAGTGTATGCCTGGGTTGTGGGAACCACGCGCTGAACCGTAATGCGTGGCGTCTGATTGGGTCGTGGGAATTATGCACTGCTGTTTTGTTCCTGTGCAGTCCTGTTCTCTTTCTGTGGTGCTTACCGTACTCTGCCCTTTCGCAATTCCTTTCAGATAAACCCATAGAACCCCGAAGGATCCTAAACAAGCCAGTTCCAAGCTTGCCCAACATGGACAGTGTTTTTGCAGAAGCCATCGCCAAGGTACGAAAGCAGTACCCGGGCCGCCTGGCTCCGGAGACTTGCGTCCGTTCAGTCCAGGCCTCCGTGAAGCATCCCTATGAAGTGGCCATCAAGGAAGAAGGCAGGCTGTTTCAGTACCTTCGGGAGTCGGGGCAGGCGAAAGCCCTGCAGTATGCCTTTTTTGCTGAAAGGTCTGCAAATAAGTGGTCAACTCCCTCAGGAGCATCTTGGAAAACAGCATCTGCTCAACCCGTCTCCTCAGTTGGCATTCTTGGTAAGCACATCCTTCAAACCCGCGCATTTCTTTTAATCGATTGAGAAGTTTATACATGTGTATATTGTGTCTGGATCAAGTTCCCCCCTTCCCCTTTCCTTCAGTTCCCTCCTTAGCTGCCCCCACCACTATTTTCTCCCAATTTCATGTGTTCACTCTCTTTTTCAAAATCACAAAAGCCACTTGGTGCTGCTAACATGTGCATGGATATAAGGCCATCTACAGGCACATGGGAGGCCTCTAGGGAGGGTGGACTCATCCTTAAAGAAAACTGACTCTTCTCGTGCCAACAGCCATCACTGGCCAGTAGCCCCTCAGCTTGCAGGTGGACTTCCTGCCCTCCTCCCTTTATGCTCGGAATGTGTCTGGCTCGATGATGTACAGGTCTTGTGTGTGCAGTCAGAGCTGTTGTCGGTTCATATGTGCAACTGCACTGTTGTGTACAAAAAGCACAGTGCATTTCAAATGTCTCTTGCTTGGGGAAGCTGTTATTTTGTTGAGCATGGCACTCATGTTAACGCTTGTTAATTCTTGCTAGAGTCCATGAACTTTCTCCATCCTTTGGGTCAGCTCTAGGGACCTTCCAACCGTGGCAGTCCTATTCACACATAGGCCAAAGGAGTGGAATTTGTTTCCAACTCTCATCATATACCATCTGCCTTGAATACTGCAGTTTTGTAATTATTGAAACTAGGGATTTTTTAAAAAGATTTAATTTATTTAATGAATGTGAGTACGGTGTCACTGTCTTCAGACACACCAGAAGAGGACATCAGATCCCATTACAGATGGTCATTAAGATACCATATGGTGGCTGGGATTTGAACTCAGGACCCCTGGAGGAGCAGCCAGTGCTTTTGACTGCTGAGCTATATCTCTCCAGTCCCATCTCAAATTTTTAAAAATACTGTTTTGACTCTTCTAGGTTTCTTGCATTTCTGTATGAATTTGAGAATCTGGTGTTAATTTATGCAAAACGTTGGGGTATAGTGCTTCCATTGGCTCTACAGAGTAATTTGATATTTCATCTTAACAATACTAAATTTTCTTCTGGTCCATGGACGTTGGATATCTTTCAGCCAACATTTAGGTCTTTTTGATTCATTTTCTTTCTTTCCCTCCCTCTTCTTTCTTTTCTTTTCTTCTTTTCAGTGTTAGGGCTCACATTCAGAGCCTTGTGCATGCAAGCACCTTAACACTGAACAATAAACACACTGGCCAGTCTTTAATTTTTTTTTTTCTCAATAGTGTCATTGGTTTTAGTATACAAGCCCTCCTTTGTTAAATGTATTCCATATGTATAATTATTTTTATGTTATTGTAGGTAGAATTGCTTTCTTATTTTCATACAGTTCATTGCTAATATGTGGAAATATATTGGGGGCTGGAGAGATGGCTCAGCAATTAAGAGTAACTGCTTTGAAATCGTAAATATCAATCGAGTTTTGATCCTAGCATCCATGTGGCAAGTTGAGCAGCCTCCCAAACAAGGGAGGGCAAAGACAAGAGGATCACTGGGCTTACTGCCTTCCAGACTAGTTGAAAAGACACAAGCCCTCAGCCTCTTAAGAGAGAGGGTCCTGCTTCAAAAGGAATAGGCAGAAAGGGTAAAAGAGGACACCCAACTCCTTCTGCTGACATCTGTGACATAATGCACACAGAGAAATATTTTTAAATTACTATTGCTATTATTATTATTTACATCGGAACCACAGTTTCTTCTCTCTTGTCTCCTCCAATTCCCTCCCCCACGTATCCCACCTTATCCATTCCTCCTCTATTTCCCTTGGGAACGGGCAGGCCTCCCAGGGATATCAAGTTGCCAAACATGGCATATCAAGTTGCAGTAAAGACCAGGCATCTCCCCTGTATTAAGATTGGGTGAGGCAACCCAGTAGGAGAAGAGGGGTCCCAAAATCAGGCAAAAGAGTCAGAGACAGCCCTGCTCCCACTGTTAGGAATCCCACAAGAAGATCAAGCTACACAACTGTAATATATATGCAGAGGGCCTAGGTCAGTCCCCTGCATGCTCCCTGATTGTCGGTTCAATGGCTGTGAGCCCAGGTTAGTTGATTCTGTGGGTTTTCTTGTGGTGTCTTTGACCCCTCTGGCTCCTACAGTCTTCCCCCGCCCCCACTTCCATAGGATTCCCTGAGCTCAGTCTAATGTCTGGCTGTGAGTCTCTGTATCTGTTCCCATCAGTTGCTGGGTGAAGCCTCTCTGATGACAACTGAGCTAGACACCAAGCTACAAGTATAGCAGAAAAGCATTAGGAATCATAAATAAAGTTGCTTCTATGTACAGATTTTACACCCTGGAACCTGACTGGATTTGTCTATGAGTCCTAAGAGCTTTTGTGGATGTGTGGATATAAGTCCTAATGATTTTTATTTCCCCCAAAGCACTAAATAGTGCGTGAACTATTCAATACATTTATATTCACTGACCGATTATGTTCTTATGAATCGTTGGTGCGAGGCACAGAAGCTAGGGACTCATGTACGATCATCACACAGTGACAGTGACCAGCAGCTCTATCCCTGGGGTCGATCTTTTAAAATGTCACTTTGCCACAGATGCCTTCTACCAGTGACCAACTGTTCGGCTCCCAGTATGAGCAAATCACTTTTTCTTTCCTTTTCTCCAAATCCACAGGCTTGGGAACGATGGGCCGAGGCATCGCCATTTCTTTTGCGAGGGTGGGGATCCCCGTGGTTGCTGTAGAGTCAGACCCAAAGCAGCTCGATGTTGCAAAGAAGATAATAACTTCCACTTTGGAAAAGGAAACATCCAAAATGCAGCAGAGTGGCCAAGCTTCGGCAAAACCAAATCTCAGGTTCTCCTCATCCACAAAGGAGCTTTCAAGTGTGGATTTAGTGGTTGAGGCAGTGTTTGAAGACATGAACCTGAAGAAGAAGGTCTTCGCTGAACTGTCAGCCTTGTGCAAGCCGGGAACCTTTCTGTGCACTAATACCTCAGCGCTGGATGTGGATGACATTGCTTCTTCCACAAATTGCCCCCAGCTGGTGATTGGTACCCACTTCTTCTCACCAGCCCACGTCATGAAGTTACTAGAAGTCATTCCTAGCCGATACTCTTCCCCTACTACCATCGCCACAGTTATGAGCTTATCCAAAAAGATTGGAAAGATTGGAGTCGTCGTTGGCAACTGCTATGGATTTGTTGGGAATCGAATGTTGGCTCCCTATTACAACCAGGGTTTTTTCTTGTTAGAGGAAGGTAGTAAGCCAGAGGACGTAGATGGAGTCTTAGAAGAGTTTGGTTTTAGAATGGGACCCTTCAGAGTGTCTGACCTCACAGGGCTAGACGTGGGTTGGAAAGTTCGCAAGGGGCAAGGCCTTACCGGTCCCTCCTTGCCACCAGAAACCCCTGCCCGAAAGCGGGGAAATACCAGGTACTCCCCAATTGCTGATATGCTCTGTGAAGCTGGGCGATTTGGTCAGAAGACAGGTAAGGGCTGGTATCAGTATGACAAGCCACTGGGTCGCATCCACAAACCTGATCCCTGGCTTTCTAAGTTCCTGTCACAATATAGAGAAACCCATCACATCAAGCAGCGCTCCATCAGTAAGGAGGAGATCCTGGAGCGTTGCCTATATTCCCTTATCAATGAGGCATTCCGCATCTTGGAGGAGGGGATGGCTGCTAGCCCAGAGCACATTGATGTCATCTACTTGCATGGGTATGGGTGGCCAAGGCATTTGGGCGGGCCCATGTTCTATGCTGACTCAGTTGGGTTGCCCACAGTTCTAGAGAAATTGCAGAAATATTACAGACAGAACCCTGATATCCCCCAACTGGAGCCCAGTGACTACCTGAGAAGGCTGGTTGAGAAGGGAAGCCCTCCTCTGAAAGAATGGCAAAGCTTGGCAGGACCCCACAACAGCAAACTGTGATTCAGCCTTCTGCATTTTGCCACGTATGTTGGCATCTAATTTCAGTGTGATTCATTCCTAAAAGCCAAACAGATTTCTCTGAAGTACAAATCATGATTGCTGCTGCTGCTGCTGCTGCTGGTGATGGTACTGCTAAATGGTTTAGCAAAAGCTCCTCTCTATATCTTCCTACCTCATAATTCTAATGGCCCGATTTCAGGAATGTGTTTTCTATACCTCTGATTGTACTTCTATTAGAGAAATTCAGCAAATGTGTATTGACTACTACAAGTGCTCTTCTCTTTTGACTGCTTGCCTGGTATAACAAAAACTTATACAAAATGTTGATAGTAGAATAATTCATAACTCCAGTTGACAACCCAGAGGTGCCTTTTAGCAGAGCAACAAAAGTGGCATGTACAAGTGACACATTTCAGCTGTGTGATGTAACTGGCACATGTTGTAACATGGCACTGGGTTAGAGCATTGTTCTGAGTGAGGGGAGGCAAGCAGAGAAGGTCATATGTCATATGGATGTCATAAAATTCCAGAATATACAGATCTGTGAACAATGTAGATGAGTAGCCCAAGGCTATAATTGTTAGAAATTAAAATTACTGCTGACTCGTACAGAGTATCTTTGGAGTTTGATAAATTTTTCTAAAATTATTTTAGCAGTAGATCTGTAACACATTGAGTTCAATGGTTCAAAGTGAACTATGATATATATATATATAT
>NW_022196894.1:19434100-19437853 GCF_008632895.1 Mastomys coucha | reverse complement strand
ATGTATATATATATAGTCTATCTCAATAAAGTTAATAAAATTAATGATGATAAAGGCTTTCATTTTGTAAAAAACTGTTCTCATAATATCTTTACTTATTAACCTAAGCAAAGCCATTAGAATTTCTGATGGAGAGATCTCAAGTGAATGGAGTGAGTTTTCCATCATGAAACAACATGGAGAGGTGGCCTGATACCAACCAGGGGATCAGAAGTTGAAGGGCTGAAATGGGCCACATGGGACCCCATCTCAAAACAAATAAAACAAACAAACAAACAAAAAACCAACCCAAACCAAAACATACAAAAAAACCAAAAGCCCACACAAGTAAAAAACAAAGAATGTGCCTTTCATTGTAATTCAGTTTGGAATTTTTAAATATGAATTGATAACATTTGGGTTATTTGATTTAAATTCAGGGCATTCCAAAGGATTTCTTGGAGTTGTAACTTTGAACAAGAACTCTAGATTAACTTTTTAAGATGGTCATATCAACTTTTCCTCAAGCCACAAGTGAATTTTGTTGAGCTCTTAAAATATTTTCTAATTAAAACAGCAAAGGGACCAGTGAGATGTCTCAGTGGGTGGCACAGCAGCCACACGAATTTGATGACATGAGTTCACTTTCTGGAACCCATGTAAAGGTGGAAGAAGAGAACCAACTCCACGAAGTTGTCCTCTGATCTCCACACGTGTGATGATGTTCAGATGCCCTCTCTACAGTAATACAAAATTAAGGATTTTGATCCTACACTTGTCAGTCTTCATAGACATAAGAAAGAACAATCTCAAAATTTATATGGCAGCACAAAAAGACAAGACTAGCCAAAACAGTTTTGCACAGAATACTAGTGGCAGAATCACTGTACCTGATGGCAGCTTGTACTACAGAGCCATAGCCGTAACAATGCCACAGTGCTGGCACAGATACATAGCTCAGTGGAATAGAACTGCAGACCTAAAGTCCATGTAACTACAGCTACCTAATCTTTGACAAAGATGACAAAAAATATGCACTGGAGAAAGGACAAACTCAACAGATGATGCTGGGAAATATGGTTATCAATGATGGAAAAAAAACTCTTTTATCTTGCACAAAAAATCTCAACTCCATTTTGGTCAATGAAGTTCCATAGACACTCAAACCTTATAAGCTATTGCTATTGCTCTTGGTTACCCACCAGAACTTGACAGTGAGATCCTATTGCTAAAAACAGTACATACTTGAATCATAGGACATGGAGAAACCAAGCTGGTATTGACCCGTACTGGCCAGTTTTCATAGTGCTAGAAGGTGCTATGCCTGTCACTGGAAGATACAAATGATTATCAGTCTCACCCAGCCATGAACCCAATGAGGTATACCAATGACTGGCCTGATCAGGTGTATCTGTTGGTACAATGGTGGTACAAATGTTATGAGAGTAACCAACCATTTTGTGCTTGGATCTAAGGCCTGCTCCATAAAATGGAATCCATACTTGTCACTAGGAATGGAGCCAAGAACCTGTGGCTAGATAGGCCATAGGCCCTAGGGGAAAACCATATTATTCTGCTTTATGAACATAGTATTTAAATGACTCCTGATGACTTATTGCTATATCTATAAGTTAGTGCATCTCTCAACCTTCTTCAGAGAAGATTCTTTTTTATTAGATATTTTCTTTATTTACATTTCAAATTTTATCCCCTTTCCTCATTTCCCCTCTGAAAATCCCCCATCCCATCCTCCCCTCTACCCCTGCTCACTAACTCACATGCTCCCATTTTCCTGTCCTGGCATTCCCCTACACTGGGGCATCAAGCCTTCACAAGACGAAGGGCCTCTCCTCTCATTGATGTACAAGGCCATCCTCTGCAACATATAAGGCTGAAGCCTTGAGTCCCTCCTTGTGTACTCTTTGGCTGGTGGTTTAGTCCCTGGGAGCTCTGGGGATACTGGTAGGTTTGTATTGTTGTTCTTCCTATGGGGCTGCAAACCCCTTCAGCTCCTTGGGTACTTTCTCTAGCTCTTCCATTGGGGACCCTGTGCTCTGTTAATGGATGGCTGTGAGCATCCACTTCTGTCAGGTACTGGCAGAGCCTCTCAAGAGACAGCTATATCAGGCTCCTGTCAGCAAGCACTTATTGGCATCCACAATAGTATCTGGGTAGTTTGGTAACTGTATATGGGATGGATTCCCAGGTGGGACAGTCACTGGATATCCTTCAGAGAAGATTCTTATAGTAGGTGGCAATTAACACAGAGACACCCCCATGAACTGATAAATATGCAGAGAAGTAAAAGACTGTGGAGTGTTAGATCCTAAATGGGTCATACATACAGTACTCCTCTCTACCAAGGCTCAAGGATCTTCGTAGAAAGGGGGTATCAGGGACAGAAAGATTATAAGAGCCAGAGGTGGGTGATAACTTCAAGAAAACTTTTTGGACACAACAGAGAGGTTGCATGTATAAATTCACAGTGGTTGTGACAGTATGCACGCAACCTGCACAAAGTTCAAGCCAAACTAATTCACAGCATGGAAATACAAGGTGGACACAAAATCTCATCAATAATTGAGGCATTATTGCACTTGCTAGCCTCTAGGAAAAGGAGAGTTTGTTTTCATTAATGGCATGACCCTGGGTAGGTTGACCATACTCCACAGCAAGCCCCATTCACAAGAGTAGTTGAACAACAGAAATTGGATTCAGTTTTTTTATAATAAAAAGAAAAAGACTAAAAGTTAGTGGATAAGAAGGTGGGTAAGAGTTGAGAGGAGTTGAGGGAGGGAGTATGGTCATATTAGGTGAAATTCTCAGAGAATTAATCAAAATCTTAGTATTTGGAATAAACCTCAACTTTAAATGGATCAAGGACCTCCACATAAGACCTGCAAAAGTAGGACACATACTTCCAGTTAGTTATAGGCATAGGTAAAAGATTGCTGCATAATACTCCAGGAGCACAGGAAAATCACACCAACAGTCACCAAGTAGGATCTCATGGCATCTGAACAGCAAATGAAATGTGAATCCAGTGAGTAGGTGGCCCACAGAGTGGAAGAAAATCCTTGCCAGCTATACATTGTAGAGTATGAGTGTCTAGAATATAAAAAGAACTCAAGACTAAATGTTAAGAAAATAACCCAAGGACCAGCAGGACCCAGGCACACAGGAACACTGCCAGTCCAGTGGCTCAGGTTGCTTCTGGTCTGTCTGGGCCGGTGGTGCCCTAAGCAGACCTTGGGTGCAAGCTCCACAGCCAGTCCCACAACACCCAGAGGAAGCTCCACTCCCAGGTGCTCTAACACGCCCAAGATCAGAGGTGAGGAGGACACAATGTCTGTCCAAACACTGGGAGTAACTGGAACCAGAGGAACCAGGTACACAGAAACTCCACTAGCCCAGTGGCTTGGGTTGCTTCCAGTCTGTCTGAGCTGGCCAGTACCCTGAGCAGACCTTGGGCACAAGCTTCCCACAACACCCAGAGGAAGCTCCACTCCCAGGTGCTCTAACAAGCCCAGGATCACAGGATTGCAGAGACAGCTTGACTCTGGGGGGGTTCTGACACAACCAGGATCACAGGAAGGACTGACTCCAGTCAGATTTAGCCAGGGCAGGTAGCACTAGAGATAGCCAGATGGCAGGGAACAAGCATAAGAAAATAAACAACACAAACCAAGGTTACTTAGCATCATCGGAACCCAATTCTCCCACCATAGCAAGTCCTAGATACACCATCACACCGGAAAAGCAAGATTCAGATCT
>NW_022196894.1:19422341-19433082 GCF_008632895.1 Mastomys coucha | reverse complement strand
AAGTGACAATTACCTTTTCTTAATATCTTAATATGAAAATTAACATTACCAACATATCCTAAGCGATTAAAATCCAAAAAAGGGGTGAATTAGAAATTTGTTGATTGTCATCCAATGGTCTTTCTATTTTGGTAACTGGAGGAATAGGTCCAACATTGTACAATCTATATACACTGTTAGCTTGTTTGTTTGTGACAGTGTGTTGCTGTGTACACGTAAGGGCCTTGAAATCTTGCTTCTCCTATCTCAGCCTCTCTTTTAGTAGTATTGTTTATTTTATGTCTTTATACTATACTATGGTTTTCAGAACAGCTTACATATTTCAAAAGTATTTTTATACCCAAAAGAACCATAGACAATTAAATTTGGGAAGGGGCTTGTAAGAGAACAACAAAGAGTGAGACTGAATGCTTTGCTTGACATTTGTAACTCTTGTATCAAGTTTGAAGAAGAGGACTTTATAAGTTACTCTCTCTCTCTGAGATGAATGCTTTTCCAAATTATCACAGCTAATGAACCAAATTCTTACCCTTATCTAATGTTTGTGCCACCCTCCAAGCAGAACCATTGTTCATTGAAACAGTTGGTGAATGACTTATGGATAGACCATCTTAATACCTACACCATTTCTTAAATAAATGTAACCTGTTCTCTGTGGGCTGAGAATAATGTCACTCACTCAAGTCAAATAGCTTTGACCATAGCAGGAAGTCTGTATCCAAAAATCAAGCCTACAATTCATTTCTTGGTGCAGCAGAACTATCAACTCTCAGCTTAGCTATGATGGAGGTAAAATCCTTTGGTGATGTGAGGGTCATTGAAGTACAGCCTTACTACAATGAAACCCAGTGTCTAAAAATTGTTCTTATTTTGGGCTTGTACCACAGTAAGAGCCAAGATTTTAAACTCTACTAAATACAAAACAAACAAAAAGACTTTATATATTCATGTTCATTTAAGAAAATACTAGTAGTGATATATTATTTTGAAGTATACAGTTAATATGTTTGGAGTTATTTAAAATTTATATTGTGAAAAATGTATTTTCACTATTGCTGTAGATGAGCATCTACATAAGACTGTTAAATTGATTGTTGTTTTATATCAAACAACTTTTATAATACTCATTTTTATTGTTACAATATTTTATAAATTTTAAAGAATATGACAAAAATATGTTTGGAGTTATTTAAAATTATATTGAGAAAAACATGTATTTTCAGTATTGCTGTAGACAAACATCTACATAAGACTGTTAATTTGATTGTTGTTTTATATCAAACAACTTTTTAATACTCATTTTTATTGTTATAATATTTTATAAATTTTAAAGAATATGACAAAAAAAGTTATTGTAGGTATTGAAGGGGGAGTCTCTGGGAGGAAGTGGGGTACAAAAGTGAAACAAGAATGTGATTTAATTCTATTTACTTAAAATGTTTTTAAATGTTAACAAATTCAGATAAATTGAAATCATGTATCTTTTCTCATCATAAAGCAATAAAACTTAAATCAATTAAAAAATTAACCTGGAAAAAAAAGAAAAGAACCCAATTTAAAAATGGACTATAGAACTAGACAGAAATTTTCCAAAAGAAGAAATAGAAATGGCTATGAAGCACTTTAAAAATACTCTGTTATGGGGTCTACTTAGATCCAACACAACTTAAACATCAGGTCAATGCAGATGAAAAAGCTGTATTGTAAACTAGCCACTACTGATCGATCAGGGCTGCAGAAGAGACTCAGGAGCTGAACTCTGACCCTCCTCCCACTGGTCCCCAACCCCAGCCAACCCCAGAATATTTAAGCTTGGAAATTACAAACATCTGTGCCAAATTGTGATTGTATTTTTCCACCAATGAGGATTTAGGGATAAAGGCTTTCCTTATGTTGTTGATCTCTTGTCAACTGACACAAAATATAGGTTTTGTAGTCCAACCAATCAAATCCATTTGCTCCTTTGTAGTTAGGAACAGCACTATGTTTTGAGAGAACAAAGGATGAATAATGGGAGCTGTGGTTAGGGACAGAACAGTTATTATGCTCTGAAACAGAAGATGAATAGCAGAAGTTGTTCAGTTATTGGGAAGTCCCCAGCTCCCCTAGGGCCTGTGTCCTTGAACTTAGTTTTTCTCTATGTTAAATGGTATCTGAAAACAAAATGGCAGTACTTAGGACAATGTCCACCATCACAATAACCTTCATCATAATGACCACCATCGCAATGGCCTTTATCACAATGACCACCATCACAATGGCCTTCATCATAATGAGCACCATCACAATGACCACCATCACAATGACCACCATCACAATGGCCTTCATCATAATGACCATCACAATTCCCAACAGCCTGACTTCCTTAGCCATCATAGAAATGCAGAGATATTGAGTACATCTCATATCAGTAGGGATGACTGACCATCATCACAATGACCACCATCACAATGACCACCATTGTAATGACCATCATCACAATGACCATCATCACAATGACCACCATCACAATGACCACCATCATAATGACCACCATCATAATGACCACCATCACAATGACCACCATCATAATGACCTTCATCATAATGACCCCCATCACAATGACCACCATCACAATGACCTTCATCATAATGACCACCATCACAATGACCACCATTGTAATGACTATCATCACAATGACCACCATTATAATGACCACAATCATAATGACCACCATCATAATGACCACCATCACAATGACCACCATCATAATGACCTTCATCATAATGAGCACCATCATAATGACCACCATCATAATGACCTTCATCATAATGACCACCATCACAATGACCTTCATCATAATGACCACCATCACAATGACCACCATCATAATGACCACCATCACAATGGCCTTCATCATAATGACCACCATCATAATGACCTTCATCACAATGACCATTATCATAATGACCATCATCACAATAACCTTCATCATAATGACCACCATCACAATGACCTTCATCATAATGACCACCATCACAATGATTACCATCATAATGCATATAACAAATGCTGATGTGGATTCTGGGGGAAGGGAATCTGCATACACTGACAGTGGGAGAATAGACTAGTGCAGCTTAGAAATCAGTTTGGAAATTCCTTTAACACATGAAATAGAGCTGCCATATGACCCAGCTACACCACTCCTGGGTACACACCCAATGCCCTTAAATCCTACTACAGAGACATTTGAACATCCACATGCCATGTGCTTTACTGCTCTGTTCATAATGCCTAAGTGGCATCAACCTAGATTCCATAAATAAAGTGACCAGATAAGAAAAATGTGGTCCATATACACAACAGAATATTACACAGCTGTAAAGAAAAACAAAATGAAATTTCATGTAAATGGATGTAACTGGAGAAAATTACATAGAGTGAAGTACCTCAGTAAGATATAAACACTGTGTTTCTCTCATAGGCAGATCCCAGTTTTAAATCTTTTGTTTTGGGTGTTTATCTTGGAGCACAAGTGTAAGCCAGGCAATTTGAAAGGGGCCTTGGGGCATGTGATGGTTTACATATGTTTGGCCCAGAGAGTGGCACTATTTGGAGGTGTGGCCTTGTTGGAGTAGGTGTGTCACTGTGGGTATGGGCTTAAGACCCTTACCCTAGCTACCTGGCAGTCAGTCTTCCACCAGCAGCCTTCAGATAAAGATGTTGAACTCTCAGCTCTGCCTGCACCATACCAGTCTGGATGCTGCCATGCTCCTACCTTGATGATAATGGACTGAGCCTCTGAACCTGTAAGGTAGCCCCAATTGAATCTTGTCTATATAAGACTTGCCTTGGTCATGGTGTCTGATCACAGCACTAAACCCTAACTAAGAAAGAAGTTGGTACCAGGGACTGGGGTATTGCTGTGATTGGCCTGACCATGCTTTTGTCTGGAAGAATGTAGATTTGGGGATTTTGGATTTGGAACGCAGTGGAATGCTTTCAATGGGGCTTAATAGGATATCCTACTAGGAATATGGAAGGCTTTGTTACTGAGAGTCATTTGAACTGTACAGATCTGGCTCAAGAGGTTTCAGTGGATATTTTCAGTATGTGACATAGAGACTGTTTTTGCAGTGTTTTGGTGAAAAAATGTGGCTGCTTTTTTGCCCTTGTCTGAAGTGTCTATCTGAGGCTAAGGTAAAGAGATTTATGTTAATTGCATTAACAAAGGAAGTCTCAAAAAGCCCAGCAGAGACTTTGATGTCTGGTTAAGTCTTTGGACAAGTGTAGCAAGCTTAGAAAGGAAAAATATAAAATATATGTTTTGAGTATTAAAGGGGCACCAGGAAGTGAAGGAGCTGAATCCTGTGTTGTAGGAGACAGCAGATTAAGGGAATGGGACTTTGGGGCAAGATCCTACCTAGCTAAATTTAGATGCAGGCATGGTGGTACACACCTTTAATCCCAGGAGATAAAGCCAAACAGATTTCTGAGTTCAAGGCCAGCCTGGGACAGAGTAGGTTCTAGGTGAAGAAAAGCTTAAGTCTAGGCATGGTGGTACACTTCTATAATCCCAAGAGACAGGCATGCAGAACTCTTTTGAGTTCAAGGTCAATCTACAGAGTAAGATCCAGGTCAGCCAAGCTTAGTCAGTGAAGGAGTTGGAAAACAGAAAGCTAGTGATAATGTAAATAGAACAGAGGGTCCATGTTCCAGTTCCTGCAAGCAGAAGAACTCAGCAGCTTTGGCCTCATGGCTCTAGCTTTACAGTGAAAAATAGAAGGGGACACTGGGACAATTGATGGTAGTTAGCTGGAGATAAGAAATTAGCAGTGATTAAGAAGAGACCAGCATCATTAAGGTGAAATCTTCTGAGAAGTGTAAACTGAGAGCACAAAGAAGCTGTGTTCCAGAAATAGTAGAGGTTGTATCCTGTGCTGCACCTGTACTTGGTAATGTTTAAGATTCACCCAGGTGGTACTGGTTTTGAAGGCATGAAGGGGTCATGAAGAGCAGCCCAGACTTGGCACTGTGAGAGGCTGTGGAAAGGCCATTGGTGAAGGTGCATTCTTAGTTGCAGCTGAGGGCCCAGGACTGAGGGGGTCATGCAAAGAAGTTGAGGCTTGGCACCATGAAGAGAGCCTATGAGAAGCTATTGGTGAAGCCTGGTTGCAGCGGAAGACCTAGCATATTGAGATGTCAGTGCCATAGGATGACCACCAAGAACAGCAGTAGCAGTGGAATGGATCAACCTGAGCTTAGGAATGCTACAGAGGGCAGAGCTGGAGAAGTGATGCCAGCCCTTTGGAGGAGTCTAGAAGATCATGTGTGGATCCCAGACATTGAAAGAAGAAACTATAACATTGAGGTTGCCTTGGAGATAGCTGTAGGCTATCTGCTGAAGAAAGATGCTAACAGGGAGTGGAACCAGCTGAGGAGAAAGACGTTTGTTGCAGTCAACAAAGATGAAAAGGAGTTGGAGATCTGAAAACTGCTTTGACATCAGACATGGAGATGTAGAGTTTTGACTTTGTCCAGCTGGTTTCCTGTCTTACCTTAGGGAATACGGTTAAGTGATTGGAAAAAATCTCAGAAGAGACTTTGAACTTTGGACTTTTAACATTGTTGAGACTGCTATAGACTAAGGGGACTTTGGAAGCTGGACTAAATGTATTTTACATTATGCTATGTTTAGGTATGGCCCCCATAGACTCATATGTTTGGACAAGTCTATGGGGGCCAAGGAGTGGAATGTTATAGTTTATATATGTTTGGCCCAGGGAGTGGCACTATTAGGTGTGGCCTTGCTGATATAGGTGTGTCACTGTGGGTGTGGGCTTAAGACCCTCACCCTAGCTGCCTTGAAGTAAGTCTTCCACTTGCAGCCTTCAGATGAAGATGTAGAACTCTCAGCTCTGCCTGCACCATGCCTGCCTGGATGCTGCCATGCTCCTACCTTGATGATAATGGACTGAACCTCTGAACCTGTAAGCCAGCCCCAATTAAATGTTTTTCTTATAAGACTTGTCTTTGTCATGGTGTTTGTTCACAGCAGTAAAACCCTAACTAAGACAGGGCACATAAAAAAGTGTGCTAGGAGGTTATAGATAAAAAGAAGGCAGAGAGATAGGATTCAAGGGAAAGAAAGACTTAAGTAGGGGAGAGCATAGGAACACAGGAGGCCATGGGGTGAGTGGAAGGACCAATCTCAAATGGAATATGAAAAGCCACCTGAGAGCACACTATCTCACAAGTCAACTTAAGAAATAATAATAAGTGCCAGGTACAATGGTGAACACTTTTAATTCCAGCACTCGGGAAGCTGAAGAGGCAGTAAATTCTTTGTGAATTTACTGGTCTACATAGAAAGACCTTGTCTCAGTTATCAATCAGTCAGTCAATCAACAGAGGAATAGTAGAACACAGGTAACATGGAAGAAGAGGAGACAATACAGACTGAGGGGGGTTCTCAGGCATCAGGCATGGCAATGACCACAAAGAGGTGAAAATGAAAACTCAGTTCAGATTGACATCATCAAACTTCGGGGAGTCTGATGCCGGGCAGTTCATTGCCAGCACATTTAAACACAGGATGATTCAAAACAAGGTGTCTAGGCAACAATCATTCCAAATCCAAATCCAATTCCAATTCCAATTCCAGTCACAATAAGCTTAGAGCAGGACTACTCAAAGGCCCAGAACCTAGTGTGCCCTCTGAGATAGCATAGAGGTCATCAGGCTATAAAATACATGTGCATCTCCCCTAAGGGTGGGTTCTATTAACTGGGAGCTAAAGATAAAAATCTATAGAGGGAAGAGACTGGATAAATATTTTGGGTGAGGTCTGCCTTCACAAATAGCACAAAGCTCTCCAGGGTATTAACAATATCCACTCCCAACTTTCTGGGTGGGAAAACAGATATTGTAACCTCCATTGATGAGAGGCCCCTGTGTATTTAACATTCATGGCTTTTCTAGTGATCTTTGGGAAAAAGACCTTAATGCCCCCAACATCTTTTACGTTTTTAAATCGAGGCTGTGGCAAAATGCACTGCCTCTATCGGTAGTCTAAAACAGTGGTCATCCATTCACCATCTCTAGATTCAGTTCTGCTAATGTTTTTGCTGTGTCTTAAGTAGCTTTACTAATTATCACAATTTTTGGAGAGAGCTCTCTTAATTGATTGGTTGCAAAGATCTTCTGAGCAAAATGGGTTTGATACAGCCTATTCCACATAAACCTTTATAAATAACCCTTAGCATGACAAAACAATATCATATTGCGAAAAAAAACATTTGGATTCTGCAAATGACAAGCCGATAATTAACTTGTAATAACAGCCATTAAATGTAATAACATCATTTGGGGAGTCAATAGTATAATAATGTCATTGTTGTTTCCCCAAAGTCTTAGCTTGATAAGTTAAAGTCCTGAAGTCTTCCCAAGTTACCAGTTTGCCCTTCCTCTCGGGACATCTTCTTTTGATAGGTTGGATTATCATCTACCTTCAGATGCTTCATTCGTCTGATGTTCTCATCTCTGAATGTCCTGGATAGATGTATCAGGAGCCATCTGGGACTACATTTATTTTCTGAAAATACAGAAGTATTACCTCACCTCAATGTTAAAACTTTAGGTTCTTTCTTATGTAGCATTTTTTTTTAGGTTGTGTCAGCTTTAGGGTAAGTGGTTTTGGACAGCAGAAAAAGCATTATCTTTGATACACCTTACCTGTAGGACATAGGAAAATCAGTCTCAAACCAACTAGGAAACTTGCTTCCAGATGGTCAGCCTTTCATAATCCTAGAAGGTGCTATCCAAGCTGCTAGGAGAGAAGGCACCCATGGTCTTATCCAGTACTGTACTGTACAAGCTGAAACACCAACCTGCCAGGCAAGATGTGCAGTAGTGGTGTGACTATTATGTGTTAGGCATAAATTTTTCTCAACGTGCTTTAATAAGGGCTCAACTCCTCCTCCTGCCCACCACTCACCAGAGACAAAGAAAGGTTATTAGGATACAGGGGAAGTAGACCTGTTTAGAAATAGTTCTTTGGGGTGATTCCAGTCTTCGCCAATCTTGTTCTCAGTCCAGTCCACTAGCAAACACCAAACTCGAATCAGCAGCTGCAGTCCAGTCCACTCGGCAGACACTACCCATGAATCAGCAGATGCAGCATGGATTCCTGAAGGAATCCATGAGGTTCACCAACTGGCCCAAGTCTGCAGAGACCCTCACAAGAAATTCTTTGGCAAATTTCTCTCTATGATGTCAACACAAGCAAAGCTCAACAACACAATGTAAACCAATACATGCATGCCATCAATGAAGAATAGCAAGGTGGAGCAAAGCAAATCAATGCTCTAGCTCTCACTGGCTGTGAGGTAATATTTATATCCCTTCTAAACACCACGCAGTCTGCTGTAGCAAAACATCTCACATTTCACCTGTGTCTGCTTCAGGAAAACATTGTTTCACACGTCTGCTTTAGCAGAACATCCTTTCACCTGTGTGCCCCAGCAAACCATCATAGGATATAGCTGACTTTCCAAAGAAACTGGAAGTTTCCACTTCAGTTATGGGAGTAACAGATTTCGAATTGGATTTTAGACCTGCCTTACAGTAGGGAATTTCATGGCTGGTACTGTAATCCTAGTCCAAAGCCCATAGATGGAGTGATCATAGCTCCTAGGGTAGAACCTACTTTTTTTTATTTTGCTAAGTGGTCTTGCTATCAAACTGCCTTCTAAATATTTATGCTTACTACCATACACCTACCTGGCTTCTCTCAGCTTTGGTCAGAGAGGTTTCTCAGTAGTGGGGAGCAGTTAATGCAAAAATGCATATCTGGTCCAAGTGCTGAGGAGACTGAGTGCCCAGCCCTGAGTAGAATGTCTATATTAATCCTGCTACCACCAAGGCTCAGAGAACATAACAGAAGAGAAGGCAGAAAGAACTTAAGCCCTGGAAGGTGGGGAGATGTGCGATAGGTGCTGTGTTCTGGTCATGATGTGGCTATTGCAATCATGGGCTCACAGAAGCTTTGGTTGCTGGCACAAGATCAAGTCAGCCAAGATCTCAGCACAGATGATCTCTGGGCCCCACCCTTACTGAGGAACTATTGGCAGTGGATAGCCTGTTAGAGAGGGAGAATTATTCTACTTTGAAGTGTGGTAGGTTTTTAGTGGGTTATGGGGCGGGGAGGAAATTGGGAATGGAGTGTGATGGGGGATATTAGGGGAGTTGGAGTGGGGAAATAGGTAGATATAATCACATTTCATTGTATGCATGTACGGAATTCTCTAAGGAAAAATTAAAGTGCCTTACTCTACACAGCCTCTAGTTTATGCATGTGCATTTGGGTGTACTTCTTGGAAGAGTTGTCATATTTGATAACATTCTCAAGAGTGCCTAAAGACCCCCTAAAGACTAAGCAACAAATACTGTGTGTAAAATAAAGATGGGAGCACAGGTAGTCTTATTGTACATCAAGGAACAGGGAAGGAATTACAAGTTTTGTAGCTTGCTGATGATCAAATGCACTCTAAAGTTCTTTAGGATACCCTAACCTGCTGTTAAAAAATCACCTTTTTTTTAACAAAAAGATTTTATTTATTTATTTATTTATTTATTTATTTATTTATTTATTTATTTATACGAGTGCATTCCAGTAGAGAAAATCAGATACCATCACAGATGGTCATGAGCCACCATGTGGCTGCTGGGAATTGAACTCAGCACCTCTAGAAGAACAGCCAGTGCTCTTAACCACTGAGTCCCGAAAAATCACATTTTTATTTTGTTTTGTTTTTCAAGATAGGATTTCTCTGTATTGCCCTGGCTGTCCTGGAACTCACTCTGTAGACCAGGCTGGCCTTGAACTCAGAAATCCGCCTGCCTCTGCCTCCCAAGTGCTGGGACTAAAGGCGTGTGCCACCACCGCCCGGCTAGAACTGTGCATTCTTACCCTACGAATTTCAAGTATGTCAACTGTAGGAGCCACTTGTCTCCTTTCACCTGACTTGGAGGAGCCTGGCAGAATGAATGCCTGGAGCCAGCCTCTTCTAAGAGGACCTGAGCAGAGCTAATGAGCTGTGCCGTGTGCAAACTTTCCTGTACCTGGGGCCATTCCACCTTCTCTGAGGACACAGAAGCAGTTGCTATTTCTAGCAAAGCGTGATATTCTTATCGTGAGGTTAGGGCAGAACTGCCTCCAAATTATAATTACACTTGGATTTCAGAGCATGCTGAGGTCTTGAGGGTTGTTTTTAGAATTTGGCAGAGAATGCTGGTTGTTACCTGGTATTTCTCTGATAGTAACTGGCTCTGTTTTCAGTTGTGCGCATAGTTGCCATGATATAAAAATCTCGGTCAGTTTCTAATGTATCAAACTGTGGACGTATGTGCTCTAGACAGTGGACTATAAATGAGGGGTCTGGTGGCGGCTCCAGGAAGTGTGCATCCAGTGTGCATCCTTTGTTCCCTTTTCTGCCTCTTTCATCTTGCTGCATGGGACATAGATGTAATGGCTAGAGTTCTACCCACTGAACCATGCATATAGGGCCATCTCCTAAAATAAAGTCCAATCAAGATGATTGGGTCTCTGGAGACCTCAGAGAGCACAGATGTCACTTCAAATGACCTTCCTACAGTCATTCATGTGTGAACTGTCATGAGCAAGCCAGTGCTTCTGAAGGTCTTTAGTCACAGCTGACCTGAATCTGAACTGATGCATGTAGGCTGGGGGGGGGGAGGATAA
>NW_022196894.1:19414077-19422173 GCF_008632895.1 Mastomys coucha | reverse complement strand
CTGGGATTTGAACTCAGGACCTTCCGAAGAGCAGTCAGTGTTCTTAACCCCTGAGCCATCTCTCCAGCCCCGCTCAGAAATTTTTATGCCACACTGTAAATATAACTGCTTGGGGAAGCTTACAGAGAGGACCTCTGTGAACACCAGGGAAGGACTTGATGTCGGTACTGAGCAAGATGTAGTCTCAAAAGCCAGCTTGAACCTCAGATTTTCTGCTCTATAGTTAAAGATATAAGCACAATGAACTGCATACTACCAGGGAGGTTGTTTGTTGTATTGTGATGGATAATTTAGAATGCAGCTGTCAGGACGCAGCAGAGGAACCTCCCCTTACACACCAACCATAAAACTATTTCATTGCTACTTTGCAACTGTAATTTTGCTAGTTGTGAACTATATTGTAAGTGTCTCATATGAAGTGCCAAAGATGGGATTCACTAACCTGCTTGCTAGGCCAGAGATCTGTAAACTGGGACACCTAGTCCAGAGGAAACTGAATAATGAGCCGCGGCAGTTCAGGCAGTGTATATTAGAACTACTATTGCCTCTTTATCTCAAGCTAAGAAGATAATCCTGCTTCTGTGAGCTGATGGACACAGCCTCATCAGGTGTGCCTCAGAAACCTGCAGATCAGGCGCTGCACACAGGGGTTCTTGACCCCACTATTTGACTTCAGAAATGCAGTGACCTAAACCTTCTGTATTAGCCAGGTTCTCCAGAGCAGCAGTTCTCAACCTGTAGGTCAAGACACCTTTGGGATTGCATATCAGATACACCATGATTCATAACTTGCAAACTTACAGTTATGAAGTAGCAATGAAATAATGTTATGGTTGGTGTGTAAGGGGAGGTTCTGATGCTAACCTTGTTCCTCAGTTGGTTCCTGATTTGTCAGTAAAGAAGGTGGGTAAAGAAGACTAATCACTGGGCAGAGGGTACGGATGGGACTTCCAGGTCCCAGGAAGAAAAGGGAGACACAAAGGAATGAGAGGCTTTTTTGCCATGCTTTGGAGGAAGAAGGGCCCAGCAATCATGAAAGGCCTTGATGAGGAGGCAGGGGCTGTGGCCTCTGCTGTGTGGGTGGGTGGACAAGGACATTTGGCAGAGGCTAGGTGAAACAAGCCACTACGTTTAGGGCAGGAGGAGAGATGGAGATAATAAAATGGCAAGGGCATGCTTTTCCAGGCAGGAGATGTCTATGCCCAACAATTGTTCATAG
The DNA here is from genome assembly GCF_008632895.1 of Mastomys coucha. Taxonomy (NCBI): domain Eukaryota; kingdom Metazoa; phylum Chordata; class Mammalia; order Rodentia; family Muridae; genus Mastomys; species Mastomys coucha. The sequence continues at coordinate 19,420,954 of NW_022196894.1, read as the reverse complement.
TAGACAAGTTAAAGAAACAGGCTGTGTATGAGTGTCTTTTATCTGTGGATTCAAGGGTCTCAGGTGAGAGCTGGTAGCATGACCCTTCCCAGAGCAAAGGCAGGTTGAAAGAGAAGCCGGGTTAGGGCTGGCAGTGGCTGATCCTGGAACTAAGCTGGGTGGAACAAAAGGGATCCAGGAGGGGCTGGTAGCTTGGCCGTTCCTGGGCAAAGGTGGAATATTTTAAAATTACCCTCAACATTGGTAGTTACCACAATATGAGGAATTGTAAAGGGCCACAGCATTAGGCAGTTTGAGAGCCAACTGCCCTAGAAGAGCAGAACAGATAGAATAACTATGAAATAAAATTCATTTTATCCTATGTGTATATACATATGTATATCTACATATATATTATATGTGTAAATATTTAATTGAGGCTTTATTAGAGTGGATTACTGTTTGTGGCCTGGATATTTCAACAATGGCTATCTCCTGATGGAAAGGCCAAGTATCTAATAGTTATTCAGTTCATAAAACTGAATGTCTCAGCAGCCCCTTTTCTGGTACTACAGTCCCAGGGAAGACCTAGAGAACTGCCTGTCTTCAGGCTTCATGGAACTCCTTAAAAATATGTTCTAATATCAATGAAGGAATGTCTCAGCAGCAGCATAAATGAACTTGCCAGCAAGAGTAGGAGTTAGCAAAAGCTTCCATCTTCCATGTCCTTTTATGTAACCCAGTAGGTGTGGCCCAGATTTGGGATGGGTCTTCCCACATGAAATGATCCAGATGTAGGGTGGATTTTCCCATGTGAAATAGTCCAGTCAAGAAAATCCTTCGCAGGTATGCCTGGATGTTTGGGTTTTAATTTATTCCTGATGTAGTCAAGTTGACAACCAAGATTAGCACCATGCCCCATATCATAAATCTTCCCAGTCAAAGCCTTACCTTTGACATGATGAACTTGTCCTGAGAATCCATGTTCTGTAGAACTCCAGAACTCTTATAATTAAATCTTAGGTGTGACTCCTCTGCTTCTTCTCTCCTGAGACTACAGGAGATGAGGTTCTTTACATAATGCTCTGATGTTCACAGATCATGTTACCTTAGTAATAATCACTATACACCATTTGCAGTATTTCTCTAGCACAGTAATCGCCCCCAGCAATAGCCAGCTGTCTTCATTTAGCTACAACTTTTTCTGACCTCAAATGCCTCATTATTTTCTGTCTGTACCTTATCCTAACTTCTCCTCTGGCAAAAGTTTCAACTTCTGCAGCTTCAGTATGCCAGGGACTAAGAATGCTTATGCAGTTAGTGATCTGGTTTCAAATACCCATTTTAGAACTTATCTACCCACTCTGATCCTCTACACTGTTCTCCAGGGTCTAGACCAATGAGTCTGCCTGACCATCCCCTCCACCTCTTTAAAGCCCCTGCATATGACCCAGGCCCCACATACAGTGCCACAGCCTTTAACACAATCAACCTCTAGCTTTCCTCTAGGACCCACACTGCCTGCCTCTAACACATAGGCCCTGCCTACACTAGATCCAACATCTCCACCTGGCCAGCTCTACCCTCACACTCCAGGGTTGGACTAGGATTCACATCCTACACACCAGTGTAGCATCCTCTTTACTTTTTTTCCATCTAGGCCATTTTCAACCTTCCAATCCAACCTGTCCACACACTTTCTCTTCTGCTCCAACCTACTCTTTCCACATCAGACACAAAACTAACAGGAGTGCACATGGAACTCCTTATGAGAATAAAATACAAACTTATGGAATAAATACAAACATTATGAAAGATAAAGAGAGAGTATCCCCTTCTACCCCACACCAGACACCTTAGTCCTGTGGAAATGGTTGCCAGTGAGGGTTACCTAGGTGAACCTTGGGACACAGAACTTAAGAGAACAGTCATAAAGGCCATCAAAGAACTCAAGCTTAAAGAGGACACAATGAAACCACGTAAGGAACTTAAGAATAATTCAAAGAGAATAAATGCCTGAGTGACACTCAAGAACACACAACATAAGGCTGGTGGAAATGACAAAGATAACCCACGACTGAAAATGGAGTTCAGTAAGATGGCAGATATTTGAAGATGAGATGAAATGAAGATGGAATTGAAAAACCCAACAGCCCAACCGGAAAACTCAAAGGAAACCTTAAAAGTAGAATGAATCAAGCAGAAGACAGAATATCAGGACTCAGAGATCAAGTGGAGGGTCTGGACTGGATAAGCAAGAAATGCAAAAGGTTGAGGAGCACACAGGAAAGGAAGAGAGAATGTGGAACACCAGGAAAAGACCAAATCTTCACATCTTAGATATGGATGAGGGTGAGGGCTCTCAAGTCAAGGGCATAGACAAGATCTGCAATAAGACCATAGAAGAGAAGTTCCCACACTTAGGGAAGACACATCCATACAGGTACAAGAAAGACAAAAAATGCCAAATAAACAAGACCATGAAACAAACCATTAAACAGGTTTGGTCCCCAAAGATTCATGTGTTTGAATGCTTGGCCCATAGGGAGTGGCACTATTAGAGGGTATAGCCTTATTGGAGAAGGTGTGGTCTTGTGGGAAGAAATGTGTCACTGTGGAGGTTGGGCTTTGAGGTCTTAAATGCTAAAGCTACACCCAGTGTGAAATACATCCAGTCTCCTCCTTGCTGCCTGTGGATCAAAATGTAGAACTCTTAGCTCCTTCTCCAACATTATGTCAGTCTGGAAGTTGTCATGTTTCCCATCATGACGATAATGGATTTAAACTTCTGAAACTGTAAGCCAGCCCCAAATTAAATGTTTTCTTTTATAAGTGTTGCTTTGGTCATGGTGTTTCTTTACAGAAATTAAACTCTAACTAAGACACCATATCATAGTTAAAACACTAATTATATAGAACAAAATAAAGGTGCAAGAGGAAAACACAAGTCACATACAAAGGAAAACCCATCAGAATAGCATCTGATTTCTCAGTAGGAACTTTGAAAACCAGAGGAGCCTGGAGCAATGCATTCCAAGTTCTAAATGACCACATGGAGCAACCTAGACTACTCACCATAGTTGAAGGAGAAAGAAAAATATCCTATGATATACACAGCCTTTAAATTTTTATATCCAACAAATGAAGCTTTTAGAGGAAGCAATATTTGGGCTGAAGAGAGGAATGAGAGTACCCAAGAGGCTGTGGAAAGAAATTCAAAGACATAATTACTAAAACACAAAGTATCACTGAGAACACAAACACTAGCTTATCTGGACAAAATATAAATGGGAAAACATCAGGATTAAATGACCACATACACACGTCAAATGGACTTAATGGATACCTACAGAACATTCCACTCAAACACCAGTGAACACACACTCCACTCAGCAGCTTCTGGAAGCATCTCTAAAACAGGCCACATCCCTGGACACAGAACTAACTCTGACAAATTAAAAAAGACTGAAATATCTCATGCACCCTACCTGGACCACAATGTAATAAATTAAAAAAACAAAAAACAGCAAGCCAATCTCTAGTATATACCCAAACTCATAGAGATTCAGTAACTCATTATTGAATGGGGAATGGTTCAAAGAATATATCACGAAAGAAATTAAAAAAAACAAAAAACAAAAAAAAAACCTTCTGGAACTAAAAGAAACTGTAAATACAATACAGCAGAACCTCTGCAACACACGGAAAGCTGTCCTATGGAGGAAAGTGTATAGTGTTGGTGCCTACATTAAACAATCAGAAAGAACATGATTGTCTTTTATTTTAGAGCCAACATCCACTTATCAGTGAGTACATACCATATTTGTCTCTCTTGGACCTGGGTTACCTCATTCAGGAATTTTTTTTTTTTTTTTTTTTTAGTGCCCATCCATTCGCCTGCAAATTTCATGATGTCATTGTTTTTAACAGGTGAGTAATATTCCATTGTGTAAATGTACCACATTTTCTGTGTCCATTCTTTGGTAGAGGGACATCTGGGTTGTTTTTCAGTTTGTGGCTATTATGAATAAAGCTGCTATGAACATAGTTGATCAAGTGTCCTTGTGACAGGATGAAGTGTCCTTTGGGTAAGCGCCCTGGAGCAGTATAGCTGGGTCTTGAAATAGATCGATTTCCAATTTTCTGAGAAACCACCATATTGACTTCCAAAGTGGCTGTACATGTTTTTACAGTATTCTCCTTGCTCCACATCCTCACCAGCAGGAGCAGTCACTTGTGTTTTTTATTTGAGCTATTCTGACAGGTGTGAATCAGAATCTCAAAGTCATTTGATTTGCGTTTCCCTGATGGCTAAGGATGTTGAACATTTCTTTAAGTGTTTTTTACCTATTTGAGATTCCTTTGTTGAGAATTCTATTTATATCTGTACCCCATTTTTAACTGGATTATTAGGTTTGCTGATGTCTAGTTTCTTGAGTCCTTTATATATTTTGGATATTAGCCTTCTGTCAAATGTAGCGTTGGTCATGCTATGGTCTATAGACCCAAAGGGAGACCAAGTAATAAAAAGGGCTTAAGGGGGATGCAAAGATCTACCTGGGAAGGGGAAATAGAATAGATTCCCAGGTGGACTAGGGTAGATGGGGCTGGGAACAGGAGGTTTCAGGTTGATGGGGGGCGGGGGGTACTTGGAGAAACAACTGGAATTGAGGGCATTTCAGGTGCAAGGTGGAAACCTAATGCAGTGGAAACTTCATGGAATCTATGAAGTAACCTAGCAAAGAGTCCTAGTAATGGGGGACACAGGGCCTGAACTGGCCATCCTCTGTAACCAGGGAAGGCTTCAGGACAGGGATGGGGACACCAACTCAGCTACAAAACCTTCTACCTACAATTTGTCCTGCCTGCAGAGTGTTCTGGGACCAGAGCCTAGCAGAATCGTCATCAGAACCAGAGAGACGTCATCTAGCAATTGATGGGAGAACCTGTAAATGGCTCAATGATGCAATTCAAAAACTTGGAAAAACAACTAGTTGGTGGCAAGAAATAATAAAAATGAAAGCAGAAAGTAATGAAATGGAAACAAAGAAAAGAATATAAAGAATCAAAGGACCTAAGGGCTGGTTCTTTGACAAGATAAACAAGATTAGCAGACTCTTAGACCAACTACTCAAAAGAAAAAAAAAAGAGAGAGAATCTAAGTTATAGAACGATAAATGAACAGAGAAGCATTACAACAGACAACAAGGAAATTCACAAATTTATAAAGGAGTATTTTTTTTTTAATTTGGAGACATGAATTTATTTCTTCTTGAAGACAATATGATAGCATAGGTAAAACCCTAACAACTCACCCAAAATTACAAGGAGTAATGAACACGTTTAGGAAAGTGGCAGAATTTAAAGTCATCATGCACATATCAGTAGCATTTCTGTACAGTAGTGGTAAAGTCTCTAAAAAGTAATGAAATGAAAGGTAAAAAAATACTTGGGAATAAATGTAACTGAGGAGGTGAACCTTCTTCAAAGGAAAAATGCAAACCATTGGTGAGGAAACTGTAGAGGCACATGTAAATAGAAAAATGTTCATGTCTACTAGATTAGAAGATTTACCCCCTATAAAGGAGTATTTTTAAAGCCTTATTCTGTTAAGTTGGAAAACCTAAAAGAAATGGATGTATTTCTAGATTCAGCCAAACCACTAAAATTAAACCAACAAGTCAAAAGCCCAAATAGGCCCATAAGAAACAAGGAGCTTGAAAAAGTAATAAGAAGCCATCTAACCCCCAAAAATGTCCAGGGCAGATGGATTCACAGCAGGATTCTACCAGAGTTTCAAAGAAGATCTAGCCAGGAGGAGAAGGAGAAAAAGAAAGAGAAAGAAAAGAAGAGAAGGAGCATGATCACTCCTTCAAAACTCCATCAAACAGCATCACTCTAATACCCCAACCAGGTAGAGACACAGCAGGAAAAGAAAACTACGGGCCAACATCCCTGAAGAACATAGGCTCAAAAATGTTCAATAAAACACTTGCAAATAGAATACAGACATGCATTTTTTAAAAAAAGATTATTCACCATGACTAAGTTGGTTTTTTCCCTAGAATTCAGGGAAGGTAACAAACCACATAAATTGACTTAAAGACAAAAATCACAGGATCATCTCAAAAAGTGCAGAAAGAGCCTTTGGTGAAACCAACATGTTTTCATGATAAAAGCCCTAGAGAATTCAGGGCCAAAGAGAATACACCTCAACATAATAAAAGCAACACATGAGAAACCCACAGCCAACATCAGTCTAGGCAGAGGAAAGCTTAAAACAATCCCGCTGATGTCAGGGATAAGACAGGGATATCCTCTTCTTCTTCAATGTTGTGTTCAAAGCATAAGCTGGAGCAATAAGGCAAGAGAAGGAAACTAAAGAGATATAAATAGGGAAAGAAGTCAAATTACTCCTATTCGTGGATGGTATCAGAGATCCCAAAAATTCTACCAGAAGGCTTCTAGAAAAGATAAATAAATTCAGTAATGTGGCAAGAATTATAATCAGTTTTCATGAATCAATAGCTTTTCTACACATCTACAACAAACATACAGAGAAGATCATGGATATATTCTCATTACCATAGCCTCAAAGAAACCAAAATATCCAGGAGTAAACCTAACCAAGCAGGTGAAGGACCTCTACAATAAAAACTTTAAACCTCTGAAGAAAGAGATGGGGAAAGACAAAAGAAAGTGAAGAAACATCCCATGCTCACGTATTAGTAGAATTAATATTGTGAGATGACCATTTTCCCAAAATCTATTCACAAATTCAAAGCAATCCCAATCAAAATTCCCATCTTATTATTTATATAAATAGAAAAGGAACCAAGCTGGGCAGTGGTGGCACATGCCTTTAATCCCAGCACTTTGGGAGGCAGAGGCAGGCAGA
>NW_022196894.1:19399873-19414067 GCF_008632895.1 Mastomys coucha | reverse complement strand
AAGAAAAAAGAAAAAAAAAAGAAAGAAAGAAAGAAAAGGAACCACAAAAGACTCCCAGATAGGCAAAACAATCCTGAGCAAAAAGAACAATGCTAGAGGGTTTACCATTCCAGATCTTAGATCTCAAGATACATTACGGAGACAAAGTAACAAAACAGTGAGAAACTGTAACAAGAGCAGACGTGTAGACCAATGGCACAAAATCAAAGATCCACACATTAGTACATATAACTTCAGCCATTTAATATTTAACAAAGAAATTGAAAATCAAATCTGGAGAAAAGAAAACATCTTTAACAAATGGCTTGGGAAACTGGATGCCCATATGCAGAAGAAAGAAAGTAGACCTGTATCTATCCGCTTGCACAAAAGCTAACCCCAAAAGGATCAAAGACCTTAAGGAGAAGCTGAACTACTAAAACTGCTAGAAGAAAAGGTAGGCAGTGCCTACATGATACAGGTTCAGGAAAGGACTTTCTGAACAGGACTCCATTTGTCCTTACTGCTGAAGGCACTGTGTGCTTCAGACATAGGACCCAGAGGCTACCGAGCTCTAACTGACCTATAAGCTTCCTCCCCAAGAACTTGCTTTCACAGCACCAGAAAGCACTATGCAAGCTTCCAAAAGAGGGTGGCAATCAACAACCAAACCATATATATACACACAACAACCATCATGTGCAAAGTAGTAGTATCCATACCTTAATGCTAACCAACAGCTTTCTAACTGGATTTAAGATCTGTTCAACAAGAGGGTAAATGTGCCTGGTACTAAAAACCTATGAGGACCAGTACAGTCACAGATCTTGGAGGGAGAATCTAGAACCACCACCTTACGAAACAACATAGTTTCTAACTACATCCTACCTAATTGTCCTTATACCCACAGATAAGTGCAGATTTCATCCCTCATCACAGAGACCTCTCCTAGCATCATACAGAGACCATGACAGAAAACCACAACTGATCAAATGCGGAGTTCTGGAGCCCAGTCTCAACTGATACATCTACAACCTAACTCAGGTACCTAAAGTTCAGTGGTAACTGCAAAAGTAGCGGTGGAAAGATTGTAAGAGCCAGGACCAGGAAGTTTATGTGAGATTATGTTTCCTACATTTGTCATAAGCCACACCCATGAAGCCTCAACCTTAGACAAGGTACTGTGAAGTACGCCACCAAATTATGCAGCCCTGAGCTTCTCAGCCCTTTCTTTGTCTTTTACACACAAACCCCACATCCTGGTTGGTACTTCAGTAAGCAAGATGTAGAACTACAGATGCCAAAAAGGATGGTTGCTACATTTAGGGACTTTCCTGGGGCTATGGATTAGGTCTTTGTTCCCATTTTGGCAGGTGTTGGAGACCAGCATTGCTTTAATCAGATTTTACCTCCAGTTTCACTGTTCACAAAAAACTCCAGCTACCTGGTATTCCTCACCTGAACTCTCACCTACGTATGCATCCAATGCCTCTCAACCCCCCACATCCTTCTTATTGGCTTCCTAGAATCCACAATTTATAGCCACAACACCCCAAGTCTCAAAATGTTCCTTGAACATTCATTCACCTTGGCAAAAATCCTTAGAGCGTTTGGTCACAGCTCCAAAAACTAGCTTGTCTTGTCAGCTTCTGAAAAACCGAGAAGCGTGAGAACCATTGACTGTGGAAATGAATATATCACCATGGGTTTTAAGTGTAGTAACCCTGTCCACTTGGGACTGCTGCACTGGCTAATCTGGTCTCCCACACCATCCCAGTGACACTGGACCACATTTACAATGCTATCTTTTATTTATTTATTTTTTTAAAGATTTATTTATTATATGTAAGTACACTGTAGATGTCTTCAGACACACCAGAAGAGGGCATCAGATCTCATTACAGATGGCTGTGAGCCACCATGTGGTTGCTGGGATTTGAACTCAGGACCTTTGGAAGAGTAGTCAGTGTTCTTAACCGATGAGCCATCTCTCCAGCCCCCAATGCTATCTTTTTTTAAAGGCCTCAATTGCATGTTTCTAAAATTTAGATCTGGTCCTCTGAAGACCCATGTGCTAAAGGTGTGGTACCTGCTGTGGCCCTTTGGGAAGGTGCAGACTCAAAGGCAAGACACTGTAGGATATCTTAAGTCACTGAGCCTGTGCCCATGACAGGAATATTGGGACCTCTGTACCTTCTCGATCCCCTTCACGCTGTCCATGAGTTGAACATCTTTGCTTCCTCAGGCGTCGTAGTGTGCTACCTTCTCACGGACCCAAAAGCAGTGGGACCACCTGGTTATAGACTGGATCCCCAACCCCAAAGTGAGACAAGTAAAAATTTTCTCCTATTAAGTTGGTAATCTCAGGTATCTACTATCGTGACAGAAATCTGATTAAAGAAGTAATTCTTCATTGCGTGGAAGTTGCTGCCAGTCCCTTTTAGAAATAGGTAAGTATAACTAGAACAAGGAAGACAAGTGTCGAGACACTCAAAAACACACAAGAAGACAGAGATGTAGCACGTGCCATGTGCAGATGAGTAGTGTTAGTCCTGGATCTCAGAGAGAGAGGTGGCCACTAAGGTGGAGCGCCCCCTGTATCCTGGAGCCCATCTGCATATGACTGTCTTCTTTCTTCCTGTTGCTAGTCACCTCTTGGGTGGTATATTCTTAATGCCTTTAATCATCAATATCAGAAGACAACATCCAGGAGCAGCAACAGCAGCTCAATGCAATAGCTGGGCTGCACAGCAGCCAGAGGGCTCCTAATCCAAACCCAGCTCCCCACCTCATTTAGGACAGAAGAAAATCAAGACAACAATGGCAACACAATAGCAGCTTTACAGTGTCTAAAGGTCCCTCGTGATTAAGCTTCATGACTCCTCTGATTTCTTCTCCAGGGTCTCAGCTTGGCTCCTTCTGCCACAACTTAGAACGCATTGCTTTTGGTGGGTACGCCAGAGAGTCGGGTGCAGTGGGAGCGGGATGCTATTTCATAAGCCCAAGATGCTCTCTGTGACACTCTTAGCTCTTGGATTGGCAGAAGCTAGTGTTCTGCTCAGTTGATAGCTTCGAATCAATGAGGTTTTTATTTATTATCACAAGGTGTTACCTCAGATACAGAATGGGGCAGGAAATGGCTGCTCCAGAAGGCTAAAGGTAACCCAGGATAAAGTAAAGCCTCTGACCCTTTAAATGTCCAATCTCTCCACAGTACTGAGATTCCAATCAGACCAAAAGATCCTCCCAGGAGCTCACTGTTCACGGCCAGACTCAGCTTCTTTTCAGGTATTTTGTTCACTTAGCTGCTCAAGCATCTACAGCGTCCCATAATGAATAGCTGGAAAACAAAATAAAGTGTGATAGACAGAAACTGCTTCCTACAAGAGCGGGAGGTTTTCTCCTCTCCACCAGATGGCGCTGTTGAACAGTTTCCGTAAACATTCCAAGTTGGCCATTCAATTTTAATATACAGAAGATAAGCCAGTGTTCCACAGTGTTTTTCTAAAGTACCATGTTTTATAAATTTAGATAGACTTTTATGGGGTTCTTGAGACTTGTGGATGTACAAAATTTGGGTCACTTTCTTAAACAATAGGCAGAATTACTAGGTGGATATTAGTAATAGAATTTCAACAACCATCATGTATTTGACACCTAATAATGTGGGGTGCGCGCGCGTGTGTGTGTGTGTGTGTGTGTGTGTGTGTGTGTGTGTACATATGTGTGTGCATATGTTCACATCACGTGTCTGCCTTTATGACTCTCCATCTTATTTTATTTATTTATTTATTTATTTATTTATTTATTTATTTATTTTGAGACGGGTTTCTCACTGAAACTGGTGCTCACCACTTCAGCAAGGCTAAGTGGCCAGCGAGCCCTGGAGAGTCCCAGCCTCAGCCTCCCAGCTATTCAGGTATGCACCACAATGGCCAGTTTTATGTGGGTTCTGGGCATGAAGCTCAAGCCCTCTTACTTGCCCGGCAACATTTTACTGACTGAGCCACTGCCCAGTCTCATGTTCCTCATAAGGATTTTTAAAAATGAGATGTACCACAGGCTAGATTCAAATTCCTGGTGCCCCTGCCTCAGCCTCCCAAATGCTGAGATTACAGGGCAGTACACCCTGCCTAACCTCTGATAGCCTTTCTCAAACTTAAAAAATAAATAAAAAGAAAAGAATCTGTATGGTAGACTGGTGTAGCTGTTAGCCTTCATCAAAGAAGATTCTTTTTGTAGTGGACAGAAACCATTACAGGATGCCTCAACTTGTCAAAATGCAGAGAAAAATGGACTGTGAGGTGCAAAGCCACAGCTGATGTATTCACAACACAATCCTTACACTTAAGACTTGGGGAACATAGTGCAAGAGGGGTTGGAAAGACTGTAGGAGACAGAGGCCAAGAAGCCTGCTGCAAGACTGAGCTTTCTAACTATGGCAAGGAATCTGTGCCCATGAGATCTAAACGACATGGCTGTTTAAACAAGAGCTGAATAGTGGCAATCCTGGCTGACACATCAGGGAGGTGGGGGAATTATATGGGGCTCCACCCTTAGGTGAAGAGCTACAGGCAATTAAAGACTGCCGAGGGTTGTAGACTTCCCCAGGCATGAGCACACTAAGTTGTTAGTCAATCCCAAGTGATCAGCCCTAAAAAATATATACATACAAGCAACAGTAAGTGGGCTCAGCAGGTTTGATTTATAAATCTATTCACACATATGCTTGTAAGACTAATAAAATAAGAGGCCATGAATTTGAGAGGGAGAGGAGGAAGTAGAAGGATCAGAGAGAGGATAAGGAAGGGGTAACAATGCAATTATATTTTAAAATGTTAAGAATCTAACATAAAACATACAAGAGGGTAGGAGTAGGGTAGCCATGATAGCATATAATTATGTAGAACTTATGACCCAATTGTAGTAAATAGTATATAGTTACGTAGTACTTGTGTAATAAATATAGTCATGGACATTCTCAGCAAAACCAATAAAATAAATGTGAAAAAAAACAAGGAATATTCAAATACAGGGGAAAATGTGTGAGGTCTCTGTAATTTTCTTGTAGCACTTGTTCAGTCATAAGAGTGAGCATAACAAGGCAAGGACTGTAGCCCAGATGTGCATGCCTAGCATCTGCCGGGTCCTTGATTTAATTCCAATGAACACACAGATGTGCACATGCATGCACACACACACACACTGGAGAGAATGAGAGAGTATAATGATGCTATTTCAATTTGTAAAATTTGATTAATTATTCTTATATGAGCCATGAAAAGATGGCTTTAAAATCTGGTCAAGGATTTACAAATAATTAACACTGGCATCTCTGGTTCTTTCTATAGAGATAATGTTTCTACTAGCCAATCTATTCAGCATTACTCTCAGTGTATAATGCCCATGTTAGTGCAATGTTGCAATTTCAGCCTTAATAAAATTTGGCAATTAGCTCGCTTGCTCTTGTCTTAATGGCCACTGATTTGGAAGGTGATTGGGTTTTGTAACTCGCTACACAATTGAGGCTTTCATGGAAATTTGGAGGGTTCAATGAATTCCTGCTTTATTGGGGTATCAGTGGGATCCTACTGAGAAATGGCCATTGTGTTTTATTTTCTAGATTAATCTCCAGTTTCCTTACATGACGGAGAAGAAAGGTGAACGGATACAGAAGCAGAGGTGCCAGCATTTGAGCTTGACTGCACTGAGCTGCTAGAGGTGAAACTGTTAGGCTCGCTCTCAAACGCATCAGGGGAAGGAAGAGTGTGCAGTATAGGAAGCCCAACTCACCCCTTCTCTCTTCCTGTATGGTTAGCATCCCCACTACAATGTGCCTTGCCTGGACATGGGGTGGCCAGAACTCTGAGCAGGACATGAACATCTGTTTGTTGAGCAGCTGACAGATGAGATGGCTACAACACAGAGAACCCTTTCTTTACGCACAGAGGGGGCAGGCAGTTGCTATGAGTGGAGCCTTGTTTTGTCCCATTGTAGCCCAGTTGTGTAGAACCTCTGTGTAGCATACTAGACAGAGCAGAGGGCTGCACAGAGGACAAAAACCTCAAATGCTAGTGTGCCTTTCACCTGGCAAGGTCAACTCAGCTTCCAAGACTAGAGCTGACTTGGGCAAGGAGGAAGATTAAGATGAGTCTTGGAGTGATAGTGTTGGGGAATTAGTGGAATAGTTAGAAAGATAACTACCAAACTTTAAAAATTGTACATGTTTGTAAAGAGACCAGGAAAGAGTCAGAGAAACAGGGAGAGAGAAGAGCACACTTGATGTCATTCAACATATCCATAATGATTAATTTTGTCAAACTCGCACAGCACTTACTTTTGAAGGGCACTATGCCAAATAATCTGAGTGTAGTAACTCATTCATTTCTCCTAAACCCTGTGCCCAAGTGCCATTGTTTGTCTCTATTTCACTGACGATAAAACTAAAGCATAGGGTGCAAATACAAGATTCTCACTCAGGGCAGGGCGATGGTGGCACATGCCTTTAATCCCAGCACTTGGGAGGCAGGGGCAGGCATTGCTGAGTTTGAGGCCAGCCTGGTCTACAGAGTGAGTTCCAGGACAGGCAGGGCTATATAGAGAAACCCTTGAAACCCATGATTTATTTGTAAATCATGCATGTGTGTTGTGTGGCCATTCCAACAACTTGAAATATTCTGTCCTAGGGGAAGGCTCATTAAAAATCAACAAGTTCCAGAGCCCAATATGGTGGCACAGGCCTTTAAACCCAAAATTCAGGAGGCAGAGTCATAGGAATCTCTGTGAGTTCCAGGCCATCCTAAACAACATAGTGAGTCCCCAACTCAAAAAACAAACCCCTATCCAAAGAATCACTGAAACTTTCCATCCTGGAGGGAGTCTCATCAAGACTCATTTAAGTAGACCAAAGTGACAAGACAAAGGAAGTAAACAATTTACAAGTCTCAGGAAGTTCCTGAACCAAAGAAGACTCACACAAAGTTTCAACCCTCAAAGTTATAGAACCAGGAACAGCTGCCTTGAAGAGGAGACTCTGACCTGTGGATCTGCCTGAAAGTCATAGGAGGAGCTCCAGGAGCACTAGGGAGGCAGTCATCACCCCGGCTGAGGTGGGGTGCTGGAGTCAGCTAGTGTGCTAGGCCCTCACCTCAGAAGCAAGCATTTGATGGTGGTGGGAGGTAGGATGCCAGCATTGTCTGGGTCCCAGTCTGTGACCTCAGAAGCTGAGTTTTAGTTTTAAGTAGAGGAAAAATTGTGGGAGAGGCAATTGTGCATAATTCAGCAAGTTGCTGGTCAAAGTTTGGTCTTATTGACCACTGTCTCAATTCTGGTTCTTTGGGGTTGTCCCATAAAGCCCTTGTTAATTGACAGGAGAAACCTGAGGCTCAGAAGTTGACAGCTTCTGCCTCAGAGCTCAGCCTCTGTGGTATCCTGCCGCTCTGCCCCATTGCGGAATCTGAAAGTGAAAGAAAGCCGTGACAGGCCCAGAACTTAGACCACATGCCTGCAGCATGAATCACCAGCGGCAGCCCTGGAGATCAAACGTGGACTTTGTAGCTGGGACATCAAAGGAACTGAAACTATTGAAACTCAGCTTTCCTGCCTAAAACTATGTTTGAAGGGTGTTGTGTAAACAGACTGGAATGCTATTTCCCTGTTCTCATGCCTATGCTAAAAGCCAAGAGGTGTTTTAGTTTCAATTCTGCCTGAGCTATATAAACCCGTTTCTCTCTAGTACAGACACACCTTGATAAAGCTTACTTGGTGTCCTTTCTTTGTCTCTTCCCTCACCCGCTTGCTTCCACAGGTACTTAATTATCCCAGTTCGTGAACACCCACGGAGAGAGAGACTGCAGGTCGGTCTCCCTCAAGCCTCATCACAGTTATTTCAGAGAGAGTTCTGTCCTGAAAGTCTGTTCTGCATCTGGCATTCAAAGTGACTACATCTTTGTGCCTACAGCCTTGAAGAATATGATGGGTTAAGCATCACTAGATTTTATACAGACATTCCTTGAATGCTTGACTTGCCTGGGAGAGCCAAACAGGCATCTCACCCAAAATAACAGACTACTACAGCTCCAAAATGAAGGTGGAGATGCCAGACTCTTATCCTGTAGATGTTATGCCTGGTTCTACCTCCCAGTTCCATGTTCCCAGAAATAAGACTCAGACTCAAAATATAGTCACAAATACCTCAGCCATTGAGCTAGGCTTTTTTCTGACTAGAACCATGACTTAAGGTAACCCATTTTTTTTAATCTACACTCTGCCACATGACTGATTACCTGTGCTTAGGTGCCACCTCTGTCCCCTCACATCTTTACAGGCAGATCTTCTTGCCTGGCTCTCTCCCAGAATCCTCTCTCCTCCCGAATGTCCCATAGGCTTTTAAATTGACAGGGGATGCATCCATACAATACACAGGATATTCTCTCCATTATTCTACACTTGATCTTGTGGGTCAAGGAAGGAGTAAACGTTGTCTTATCTTTGTCCTTTCTTTTTTATTCAATAATGCTTTCTAAGTGATCCTTGTTTCCCCTTTGCTTATAAAGGGAGTACCGACCAGCGGGGAGAGATCATCAATGACAGTTGAAGCTGAAAGGTAAGTTGAAGGGTAAATACAAGTCTGGAGTGCAGTGCCTGTGTAGCTACTCAGGCAGCCTTCAGGGCCAAGTTCTAAGAGCTGTGCTCCCTGGAAAAGGTCACATGAGAACGCTGCATGTTGGGTGCATAGGCTGGGGTAAATGTGATGATATGTAGCTATGATGCTTGCTGACCCTCAGGGTCTGAGAGGGGCCAGATCAACAGCTTCCTCTTTTGCTCTATGACTCAGAGTTGGAAGAGGCTCTTCTCAGGCTCTGAGCACTATTCTAAGTAAGTGGCTATAAACTCTGGCTACACCAGAAAACAAAGTTGTAGACTATTGAAAAAAAATTGACCTCTAGAGAGATTGTTGAATGTTTGGCTTTGGATACAAAAACAGCTGTGTGTGAAGTTTGAGAGGAATAAACAAGCAGCTGGGGTAGGGAATGAGTAGAGAAGAGAAGAGGAAAAGATGGATGCAGCATGCATCTGTTAGACGAGGCCGAGGCAGAGCAAACAGGAGAGCTCTGGGTGGCCAAAGACAGTTGCAGCGGCTGATGGATGGGTTAGGGCTAACTGGGTTGCATCCCCGTGAGTAGAGTGAGATGGCTCAGCTGCTGAGCAACCAGGGAGAAGAAGCACATATCCATCAGGTCCACAGGAAGCTTCCCTGGAGCCCAGGCTGAGGGAACAAATAGCACAAAGGGCTCTGACAAACCCAGTGAATACAGGAACACTTTGTTTCATTTCACTGCACAATGGCTTACATGACCACAATCTTTCTTTCCCCAGAAGAGCCCTGAAAGGCTGTTGACAACAGAGAGCAAGATTCTAGGCCATCCTGAACTTCTATCCATCCCCTCATTACCTAGCCCTATTCATTCCCAAACTACACATTGTAGAGGCTCCAGGATAGATGCCCCACCACCACCACCATAGGATACTTTGCTTCAAAATTGCTTTGCTCTGTTTTTAGAGTTTTTCTGCCTATCCCCTTAGATCATGAACCTGCCACCTTAAGATCTGGTCCCTCCAAAATGACCATATCTCACTCCCTGAAGAAGTCAGGCCAGTTTCCTCTACAGTGTCCCCTCCCCTGACAGAGTTAAGTAGCTGTGCAGAGCTGTAGTTTTGTAATCCCTAATTTAGGATTCTACCCAGAACCTGGCTCATCCACATTACTCCTCATGTAGCTATGCTAATCTAAATCCCTGCTGTGGAACTTCCCACCAATCTCTAAAAGAATATGAAATTCAGATATTCCTTTGTTTGGGCAATTTGTCTCAAGACTGTTCTCTGGGTCTTCCAACCCTACACCCCTGTCTTGTCTCCCATGTCCGTAGCCCCATCCTGTGTGTCCATAGCAGGTATCTTTTTATATTTTGGGCTGCAGGACAGAAGTTGGTGCTGTGGGCCAGGCAACTTTGGGTTACAGGTTTACTGATGAAGCTGTAGGTGGAATCCAAATAAAGAGACGAAAGGACAGGACCCAGTCTAGGGGTAAGGATGGGTGGAAGGATGATCCTGATGGATGAGTAAGAGGATGGTTAGCTTATGGGCTGAGTCAACAGAGGAGAGCCAACCAAGCTGAAGCCCCAGACACAGCTGGGAGGTCTTTGCCTGTCAGTTTTTGATGCACACACTTGAAGTCTGATAGCAGGTTGGTGGGGACCACCGCCACTGTTTTACAGGTATGGAGAGTCTTAGAGAAGGACACAGCCTGTTCTCGGCATCTAGGACAATGTCCTTCAAGCTTCTATATTCAGAAATTTGTTTGTTCTCCCCGCCTTGGAGAGAAATATTTTCCTGTCTGTATTTCTAGATCTTGTAGCCAGTTTGTTTTTTCTAGTTTATATGTAACACACTGACTCATAATAGTAACTGTTTGCTGTGCCTCTGGTTTTGTGTAGGTTCTGCGCATACATTTTGTACAGTTTCACTCAAACTACCCTTGAGACAGGCATTATGAGTCCCACTTTACCAACAAGCCTTTTGAGAGATTTGCCAAAGACAATCTGACTTAGTGTGTGTAGTTGTCATTGATGTAACTGTTTCTTCACGCCAAAACCTTAATAACATATAGTGTGGACTCATGTTAGAGATTAAAGTAATTTGTTATAAAACTCTATTTGTTCCTGACTCAGCAACTTTGTTCTGCTTATAACAAAACTCCATTGATCCATGTTTAATTAACTTATTTAATAATCAATTAATTACATTGAACTTAATGTATTTCAAAATGCAGTAATAAAAATCATAAAACATGTGAGCCAGTTTTGCTCTCTGACCTTTTACCCTCTAGGCATAATGTGTTCATCCTGTTGCCATCCTGGAGTAAAGACTACCTCAGCACACTACCTAGCAACTAGTTACAGTGCTAGCTAGCCAGGTCTGCTGTGGGGATGGAACAATCAACAGTCCCGAGTAGGACTGTAGTAGGAGAGGTGGCATCAGTCCTTCCTGTCCTCTCCAGCCACACTCGATCTAAGATGATAGAGCATCTAGTGAAAGGAAAAATTAAAGCTTTAGACCTGTGCTGACTAGGAAGAAAAGTTATGGGCCTAAGAATCCATCACAAGCTGGCCCACATAGGCCTGGAAGGAGCAAGCAAGTTGTTAGATATCATAAAAGATGGCAGGTCAAGAAGACATAAAACTATAAACATAGAGGAAAACATGTCTATGCAAACAAGGACATGTCCAAGGCCCAAGCCTGCAAAGACGTGCCTGGCGGACACTAAGTAACGAACCATCTAGTCCTCTCAGATATGGTTTAAGGTCAGATGCTTTGTTGACTCAGATTAACGCCAACCTTAGGAATTTTCCACTCTGTTCTGCACGTAATACTTAATATTTGAACTAGCCAATCATGTATGACCACACTGATCCCTTTGTTCCCTCAGACCTTTTCCCTATATAAACCCCTAACTTTCAAGCCTCATGGTCGGCTCCACTATCTCCTGCGTGAGATCACTGTGGTGCCGAACCAGAGCGCCCTGAAAATTAAAAATATACCTCTTGTAATTACAGCAAGATGGTCTCTCGTGATTCTTGGGTGCACATCCTCCTGAGATTTGAGTGGGGGTCTCCCCCAGGGGTCTTTCACTAGAAAGAGGAAGGTTAAGGGCTGGAGATGCAATGTACCATGTATAAGGACCAGGGTTCAAGCCCCAGTACCATAAAGAGGGGGGTGAGTGGTGGGGGGGAGGTAAATGAAAGGAATATTCCATGGTGCAGCTTCCATAAGGTCATCCATGTTGGGGTGGGACTTTGTAGTGATGCCACTATTGGCGGGTGGGGAAAGGTCACTCACTATAGTGGGGTGGGTGGTATCTGGAGCTGACTCTTCATCTCCATGTGGAGCTGACTCTTCAACTCCATAAAACCTACATTTATCGAAGGCAATTCCAGTAGCATGAAGTGTACTGAAAGTTCATGGTATAAAGTATTTAAAGAATTTATCAAGATAAATGCATCTGATACTCTTGGGAGAAGCAAGTAAGCAGCTTTCATCCATAGTTCCTACCTCTGCTCCTGTTCCTGTTCCTGTTCCTGTTCCTGTTCCTGCTCCTGCTCCTGCTCCTGCTCCTGCTCCTGCTCCTGCTCCTGCTCCTGCTCCTGCTCCTGCTCCTGCTCCTGCTCATGCTCCTGTTCCTGTTCCTGCTCCTGCTCCTGCTCCTGCTCCTGCTCCTGCTCCTGCTCCTGCTCCTGCTCATGCTCCTGCTCATGCTCCTGCTCATGCTCCTGCTCATGCTCCTGCTCATGCTCCTGCTCATGCTCCCACTCCCGCTGCTGCCCTGACTTCTCCCAGATATAGACTGTGATCCGGAACGCAGAAGCCAAATAATCCCTCTCCTCCACAAGTTGCTTTTAGTTGAGGGGTTTATCATAGTAATAGAAAGCAAGCTAAAACATCCATGCTTTTGGAAGTAGCTCTCCCCCTTCTTGTGTAAATAAAAGCAAAAAAAATAATTTTGCAAGTTGGAATTTGGGGAATTACTTGTGTCTCTTGTTGGCATTCTCTCTAAGGCAAATAGACATTTATTCTGTCTCCCTAGGAAAAGCTAACACGTAGCCAATAATTGTTGTGTCTTTTAAGGTAACCAATCTTTGGCATTCTCTTTGTTATTCTATCAGGTGAATTGTAGCTTTAACAATACAAATAAGAAATTAACTTACTAATTTGAAATGGACTTTGTCAGTTTAACCCACAGCATGATGATATGTATTTTTATGATCTGATACAGCACTCAATGACCCTCCCTGTAATTTTGAGACAGGGTTTCTCTGTGTAGCCCTGGCTGTCCTGGAACTCACTCTGTAGACCAGGCTGGCCTCGAACTCAGAAATCCTCCTGCCTCTGCCTTCCAAGTGCTGGGATTAAAGGCATGCACCACCACTGCCCAGCCTCAGAATGATGTTTATGAGATGTTAACTTATTTCCTCTGTGCTTAATCTGTTTTTGTTGTTGTTGTTGTTGTTGTTGTTGTTGTTGGAATAACAACAATAAAGTCCATTTTATGGTATAACATGATATATACTTGCAAAACTTTGATGTATGCATACACAGTTAATATACTTATAAGTTATGGTACATACAAAATCCCTGGAAAATTCAGAAAGTCTGTTTTCCTCTTCTCTTTCTTCAGTAATAGGGGATCAAATTCAGAGTCTTGTACATGCTGGGCAATGCCCTATCATTGAGCTACAACACAATCCAAAGCCTGAATTTAAATTAATTACTACTACAGATTATTAGCGGATTCCCTGGACTTTTGGGGTCTGTAATTATGTTCCTCTGCAAAAGAAATACTTTAGTTTCCTTATTTCTAATAATTAAGTTTATTATTTTACTTAAAATAATTCCCATAGTATGGGAACAACAGGCACCTTGAGAATAATAGACAGACACATTGAGAAAATCACCATATGTTTCATTCAAAATAAAATGGAGTGCTTTTAAGGAGCGCTCTGTGACGCCGAGGCTGGAAACCCAGTTGTGTAATGAAGCCTTAATTTCCTCTTTGAGACACTGAAGGCAAAGTGGCTTAAAGGCAGTTCCCATCAAAAGAAGGATTTAGGAAACCCACTGAACTTGGCAAAGTTTGGACATGTCGTCTTCACAGAACGTATCAGGCTCACCTAACAGAGGTCTGCTTCTTTAATGCTTGAGATAAACTTCAAACCTGCAGGAACACAGGGACTTGGGGATAGAGGATGAGGTTGCTACCAAGTGACCTAGGTACCCCACCTGTCACAGTAGTCCTTGTTTTATAACAAGCACCCAGTTGGCCACCAGAATTTACATACACTCACAGAAGAATAACTGCAGTCTCTATCAAAGGCCAAAGCTAACTTATGTTGTTATACACAGCCTTATTGATGATATGTTTTCTTCTTGCTTTGATTGCAACAAAAGACTTATTCTGAAAATTTAACTTTTTTCTTTCCCAGTATTCTAACCTAGTTTTGATCTTCATTTCATTTATGTACACTCTGACTTCTTCTTTTCCTATTCTTCACTTACTAACCCCTATTAAATATTTTGGTGAGGCTGAGTATGGTGGTACATGCCTTTAATCCCAGTACTCAAGAGGCAGAGGCAGGCGGATCTCTATGAATTCAAGGCC
>NW_022196894.1:19396714-19399532 GCF_008632895.1 Mastomys coucha | reverse complement strand
GCAAAAAACAAAACAAACAAAAAACCAAAAAAAAAAATTTTTTTTTTGTTTAACTTTAGTTCCTTATAATTATTATATTTAATTAATAAAAACATTCTGAATGATTTTCTTTTTCTCTGGATCAAAAGTGTTTCTAATGATGTGGGGGTTGGGAGTACTGGCCCCCGCAGTTAACCTGAGATATGCAGGGAATCTTGAATGACCCTCAAAGGTCAGTGTGTTTAAAAGCTTGTTCCTCGGCCTGTGACACTGTTGGGAAGTGATGGGACATCTAGGAGGAAGTGGGGTCAGATGGAAGGAAGTGAGGTCATTATCAGTGTACCTTTAAAGGCTTATTGGAAACCTGGCCTTTCCGCACGTCCTTTGCTTTCTGGCTGTTAGAAAGTAAGCAGACCTTCTGGGCCAATTGGTTCCGTCATGTCATGTCGTTCTGTGCTGACCAAAGCAGCCAGGCCTAGCGACGGGGAACTGAAACCACAAGCCAGATAAACCTTCCCTCCTCCAGGGCACAGGGTCAGAGAACCTCCTAAGGACAGGCTGCTTGGGTTTGAGTGTGAGCTCGAGGCCAGTCCAATGGTGCTGTGAGAACGAGTTTATACATCTCCACACTGCAAGCTTCTTCACGTGCACAGCGGGGTGATTGCCATAGATGGCTTTTGTCACAACTGTGAGGCAGTGTGAACATTTAACATAGTGCTTGGCACGGAGTGGGCTGCTAGCAGCTGAGAGAACACATGCTATGTGTTTGCACTCCTAGTGCCTTCTAAGGAACACTCAGGAAGAGCGAGAAGCACAGGGAAGAAACGTTGGCAGAGGGTGGTCTCCGAGAGAAGGGTAGGCGGGGTCTCTGACTCAGATTGACAGCTTAGGTCTTGTCTAAGAAAGAAGGTACTATATACACAGTTTTGTAGCTGTGAAACCTCAGACTCTGCTTTTAAGAATGCTCTTTGCCAATCAGCCACGATGCAAATGAAGTTTCAGGGAGTTCCAGCTTCCTCATCACATCCACCTGATTCTCCTCCACAGCCTCTCAACTCTACCTCCCATCCCCCAATCCCTGTTCAATCCCAAGTGAATTCCTGTTACACTCTAATTAATAAAATGATTTGGGTTTTATTTGAGCTTACCACATGAGATGATTTTAAGAAAATTACACTGACGTACTCATGGAACATGCAAGCCATGCTACCAAACCTTTGAGGCTAGTGGTCAATGCTATTGTGACTTCTGCTTGTCTTTCTCATAGAACATTTACTGTAAATTGAAAAAAGCCACGTGAAGAGGTCACGTATGATTGCTGGCCAGCAGCAACCCCTGGACATGAGTTCCTGCACACAGATCCCATCCTACCTGCTAAAACGCCAGATAATCCTGAACAGAGAAAAGCCAGCTCATCTATAGCCTGCCTGGATTTCTAATGCACAGAGTCAGCTGGGTCCTGGTGCTTCCTACCTTTAAGCCTGGGAGTGTTTGTTTGCAGTAGGTGTCTAGCACAGACCACATTTCCTAAGGACTGTGACTCTACCCCCTACTATGTTCCCACTATCTATTGTTCTCAGTAGACCAGGCCCAACCTGTCACGTCTATCTTCCAGCTTGTTGGTTGGTTTCTTTGACAACTTGACACACTCTACGGTCATCTGGGAAAAGAGAACCTCAATTAAGAAAATTCCTCCATTAGATTGGCTTGTAGGCGAGTCTGTAGGGGCAACTTTTTTTTTTTTGTAGTATTGCTATTTTTATTTTCTATTGGGAAAAATATTTCTCATACAATATGTTATAATTGTGGTTCCCCTCCCCCCAGCTCCTCCTAGCTCCCCCGCACCGCCTCATCCATCCAACTCCACACCATTTCTCCATTTTCTCTTTCTCAAACAAAAACCAAGTAAGCCAGAATGATAAAAAAGAAAAGAAACACAAGAAACATACATACAAAAACAAAACCTATAAAAACACCAAATAGAAAGCCGTAATATATAAGCAAAGGACCAGTAAGACAAAAAACATGCCCAAAATGATATAAGACAAAAGTCTACAAAACCAGCAAAATACTATTGAGCTGGTTTTGTGTTGGTCAGCTACTGCTGGGCACAGAGCCTGCCCCTAACATGCAGTTAGTATGCCCAGTGACTCCACTGGGGAAAGTTATTCTCTTCCTTTGCATGTGGATGCCAACTGCAGATCTCTTCATGGTTAGGGGCAGGAGCCAGTGTCCACTTTCTCTCTCAACACTGGGACTCTGTCTGGCTTGACCCTGTGCATGCTACCCCAGTCTCATATGTGCATCAGTCCTGCTCTGTTCGGAAGACACTTTTGTGGGGACAATTTCTTGATTAGTGACTAACACAAAAGGGTCCAGGACTGTTAGTGGTGCCACCCAGGGCAGGTGGTTCTGGGTTGTACAAGAAAGCAGACTGGAAAGTCTGGGGGGAGCAAGCCTGTAGGAGATACTTCTCCATGGCCTCTGCTTCCATTCCTGTTTTACGTTCCTGCCTTGAGTTCCCTTCATGATAAGCTGTAAACGGAAAGAAATTCTTGTTGCATGTAGCTTTGCTCCCCCGCCTAAGCTCTAGAAACTTAAGGTGCTTCCAAACTCTTGTGTTTTCCCTTGTTGCAGACTTGTGGGCAGGAGAAGGAGGCACACTGCAGTAAGGCCTGGCTGGGTTCTTTTCTGTTATAGCTGGACAGGGCAACATATAACTGTAATCTCAGCACTCCTGAGGTGGAGGCAAGAGGCCATCCTGGGCTTCATAGTAAAACTATCAAAACGGAAGGAGGGGAGAGAGAGAGGGAGAGGGAGGGAGGGAGGGAAGGAGAAA
>NW_022196894.1:19394533-19396658 GCF_008632895.1 Mastomys coucha | reverse complement strand
AGAGAGAGAGAGAGAGAGAGAGAGAGAGAAGCAATGTAGGTAGAGGGTGAGAGGGACACTAAGGGGTCCACATGAAGTACTGGGGAGCATAAGCTAGACCCTGTTTACACCTTTAGGCTAGAACTGTGGCCTTAGAATCTAAAATCAGATTCCATTTCCTTCTTCACCAGAAGAGTCTCATGGAGTCTTTATGACCTTGGGCAAACAACCCGAAGCCTTTGCTGCGTATTTCCACTTTTACTAGTGTTAAGAAGGGCATCATCACCTAACCAGGCCTCTCCACCCACACAACTCGCTCTTTCAAATCACTTCAAAGCTCTTCACACTTTGAGCTTCCAGAAAGGATCACACACATTTTGATGCCCTTGGGAGGTGGGGGAGGGCAGGAAGCAGCAGCTTGTCCTTCCTGAATGTCACAACAGCTGGTGAGCCAGAGTCCCCACAAGGAATGGGGGATTACAGTCACTTGTCAGTCACTCAAAGGGAGAAGTAGCTGTTAATGTGGGAGAAAAGACTTGGCCCAGCCCTGATTTTACACAGCTAAAGCAGTCCAGCTCCGGACAGGAGTGACAAGCAGGTCGCTGACCACACTCCAGGATATGGGTGGTAAGGAAGCAAAACAAGAGAGCCAGTGTTGTCCTTGTGCCTTTACTGTTGGGCAGGTCTGGGGCTCACGGTCCAGAAAGTCCCACAAGGAGCCTAACGCTGCATCCTAGCCATGGTGTCGGTAGCTAACGCTCACTCAGGACTTTTTAATCTTGATACTTTGGGGAAGGGTAAAGAGAGGGACCCTGGAGAAGCTCTGGCTTTGCGTGGCTATAATTTTTCTCTTACTGGGTTTGAAGTAGCAGTATCATATCTTTTAAGAAATGTTTATTTTATTTCTTGTGAGTGCACATGTGTGGGATGGCTGTGGAGGGCAGGAGGCTGTTCTAACTTTTTGTTCTATTGCTGCCATAAACAAGGCAGAAGCTTGAAGCAGAACCAGTAGGAGACGCTTTACTGGATTGTCCCAGGCCTCCTCCAGCCATTTCTTAACTTTTTTTTTTTCTAACTTTTATTGCATTATGAAGAGAAAAGTTACATGATTTCAATTTATCTGAATTTGTTAACATTTAAAAACATATTTTAAGTAAATAGAATTAAATCACATTCTTGTTTCTCTCTTGTACCCCAACTCCTCCCAGAGACCCCCTTCAATACCTACAATATCTTTTTTGTCATATCCCTTAAAATTTATAAAATATTATAACAATAAAAATAAGTATTATAGCCAGGCAGTGATAGCACATGCCTTTAATCCCAGCACTTGGGAGGCAGAGGCAGGTGAATTTCTGAGTTTGAGGCCAGCCTGGTCTACAGAGTGAGTTCCAGAACAGCCAGGGCTATACAGAGAAACCCTGTCTCAAAAAACAAAACAAAACAAAACAAAAAGTATTATAAAAGTTGTTTTATATAAAATAACAATCAATTTAACAGTCTTATGTAGATGCTCGTCTACAGCAATACTGAAAATACATTTTTCTCAATATGAATTTTAAATAACTCCAAACATATTAACTGTATATTTCAAAATATTACATCACTACTAGTATTTTCTTAAATGAACATAAATATATGAAGTCTTTTTGTTTGTTTGCTTTGTATTTAGTAGAGTTTAAAATCATGGTTCTTACTGTGGTACAAGCCCAAAATAAGAACAATTTTTAGACATTAGATTTCATTGTAATAAGGCTGTACTTCAATGACCCTCACATCACCAAAGGATTTTACCTATATCGTAGCTAAGCTGAGAGTTGACAGTTCTGCTGCACCAAGAAATGAATTGTAGGAACGATTTTTGGATACAGACTTCCTGTTATGGTCAAAGCTATTTGACTTGAGTGAGTGACTTCATTCTCAGCCCACAGAGAACAGGTTACATTCATTTAAGAAGTGGTGTATGTAATAAGATGAAGTCATTTACCAACTGTTTCAATGAACAATGGTTCTGCTTGGAGGGTGGCACAGACATTACATGAGGGTAAGAATTTGGTTCATTAGCTGTGATAATTTAGAAAGCATTCATCTCAGAGAAAGAGTAACTTATAAAGTCCTCTTCTTCAAACTTGACACAAGAGTTACA
>NW_022196894.1:19392699-19393860 GCF_008632895.1 Mastomys coucha | reverse complement strand
GACCTTTTTCCCTTACTGCTTTTTAAATTCTTTGTTTAGTGCATTTGGTGTTTTGATTATTATGTGACAAGAGGAATTTCTTTTCTGGTCCATTCTATTTGGAGTTCTGTAGGCTTCTTGTATGTTCACGGGGCATCTCTTTCTTTAGGTTAGGGAAGTTTTCTTCTATAATTTTGTTGAAGATATTTACTGGCCCTTTAAGTTGAGAGTCTTCACTCTCTTCTATACCTATTATCCTTAGGTTTAGTCTTCTGATTGTGTCCTGGATTTCCTGGATGTTTTGGGTTAGGACCTCTTTGCTTTTTGCATTTTCTTTGACTGTTGTGTCAATGTTTTCTATGGTGTCTTCTGCCCCTGAGATTGATATTTGCATCTATGACTCCTGATTTCTCTCCTAGGTTTTCTATCTGCAGGGTTGTCTCTCTTTCTGATTTCTTTATTGTTTCTATTTCCATTGTTAGATTCTGGATGGTTTTGCTCATTTCCTTCACCTGTTTGATTGTGTTTTCCTGTAGTTCTTTAAGGGATTTTTGTGTTTCCTCTTGAAGGGGTTCTAGCTCTTTACCTGTGTTCTTGTGTATTTCTTTGAGGGTGCTATTTATGTCTTTCTTAAAGTCCTGTATCATCGCCATGAGAAGTAATTTTATATCTGAATCTTGCTTTTCCGGTGTAATGGTGTGTCTAGGACTTGCTATGGTGAGAGAATTGGATTCTGATAATGCCAAGTTAACATTGGTTTGTGTTGTTTATTTTCTTATGCTTCCCCCCACCTCCCAATCTGGTTATCTCTAGTACTACCTGCCCTTGCTAAATCTAACTGGAGCCTATCCTTCCTGTGATCCTGGTTGTGTCAGAACTCCTCAGAATCAAGCTGTCTCTGAGATCCTGTGATTGTGGGATTCTGTGATTGTGGGAGCTTGTTAGAGCACCTGGGAGTAGAGCTTCCTCTGGGTGTTGTAGGACTGGCTTCGGAGCTTTCACCCAAGGTCTGCTTAGGACACCAGCACAGAGAGACCGGAAGGACCCAGAGAGCCACTGGGCTGGCAGAGTTCCTGTGTGCCTGGTCCCACTGGTCCCAGTTACTCTTGGTGTTGGGACAGATGTTGGGTCCTCCTCACCTCTGATCCTGGGCTTGTTAGAGTGCCTGGGAGTAGAGCTTCC
>NW_022196894.1:19377288-19384853 GCF_008632895.1 Mastomys coucha | reverse complement strand
GACTGGCTGTGGAGCTTGTGCCCAAGGTAGTCTGTACTCCAATTCCCAACAATGGTCAGCAGCAGCTGTGTGTGGAAGTCCAAGCATCTAGCAGTTGCTCAGTCCCACAAGGCAAACAGGTGGAGAGCAACGGTTTTTTTTTAGAGTTAAAATTTTTATTTCCCTTCAGAACCTGTTGATTATGCACAGTTAAATTTATTACATTTCTAATAATTTACCATATTAAATATTTAATAACAATATAACTATATGCCATATATTAATGCTTTCATGCACATATTTTATTTATCACTATCCTGTGTTTTTCTAAAAGTACTGATCTTACAACAGGTTTCTAGGTTACAATAAAGTGTCCTCTATGTCAATCAGTTTGATGTTTAGCTTAATAAAATATGAGACCAATTTGACAAGAGAAAACAAAAGGCATAAAGGAATCTGGGAGCTGACTATAACACACATTGTTTATATATTTGGTCTCCAACATAGCTCCAAGGTGTTTGTTTGTTTGATTGTTTTTTATAGAAAATAGATTTTTTTTCATGTGATATATTTTGATTATGGTTTTCCTTTGCTCTATTCCTCCCAGTCCTTCCTCTATCCTCTCCCATCCAACCCACCCTCATTTTGTCTTCCTTAGAAAACCAATAAGCATCTAAGGAATAGTACCATAAATATACAGTAAGACAAAAACAAAAGTAAGCAAGAGAGCCCAAGACAAGGCACAGGAAACACATAAAGATGCAGAAACACACTTATTCACATACTCCGGAATCCCAGAAAAACAAAACTGGAAGCTGGAATATATATGCAAAGGATAGGGTAAAAAAATTAAAATAAAATAAATGTAGGGGGAAAAAAGCCCTGACCTGATGTTGAAACAAGGAACCTTCAGCAATTCCATTGAGTTCATTTTCTGTTGCCTCTCTACTGCTGGGCATGTCGTCTACACTACACTTAAGAGTAATTTGTTTTCCCAGTGAGTCTCCCTTAAATGAAACTAAATTTTCATTTGCAAGTGGTTATGGATTTGAGATAGCTTCTGGGTTAGGGATGGTGCATGTGTCCACTTCCCCTCTCAGCACGGGGACACCATCAGTGCAGACCCGTGCAGGCCCTGTGCATGCTACCCCAGTGTCTTCAAATTCACACAGGCATCGATCTTGCTGTGTAGACGGCCTTGTTTATTTGGTGTCCTCTGTCCCCTCTGGCTCTTATGCTCTTTCTCAACTTCTCTTCTGTGCAGTTCCCTGACCCCTAGGGGGAGATATTTGAGGGAGACATCCCACTTAGGACTGGGTGTTCTGAGATCTCTCACTCTCTCCATATTGTATGTCTGTGGGTCTCTATGTTTATTCCCAGCTGCTGCAGGAAGACACATTCCCTGGTGAGGGCTGAATGTCATTAGGAAGCATTTTATTGCTACATTCCCTGAGGAAAGCATTATTATTTGGTTTTCTCCTAGGTCTCTGGCCTATCTGGTCTCAGGTTCTTGGTCACTCAAGCAGTGTCAGATACTTCTGAGTTCAATCTCATGGAGTGGGCCTTAAGTCAGATCAGACATTGGTTGGTTACTCCCACAAGCTTTGTGCTGTGTTTTATTAAAAAAAAAAAAAAAAAAAAAAAAAAAGCAAAGCAAAGAAAAGAAAAAGAAAAGCCAGGATATGGATTGTCGAGCATGGTATGATGAGGTGGGAAGGGTGCCTCAGCCACAGGACAGGTATAGTATAGAATAGAATTTAAGGCATGGGAAGGGATGTTGAGAATGGAATGGAGACAAGGGAGAGAGAGAGAGAGACAGAGAGAGACAGAGAGACAGAGAAGGGGCATAGAGAGAGCAAGGAGGGGCCAAATAGCTGCTGCCAGGTAACTGTTGGGTGGAGCCTAGAAGGAGTGCTAATACTTTGTGCCACCATTGCACCAATACATACTGCATGGAAAACTCCACTGTAGATCAGAGGCTTTGTGGCTGTGTGGCATTTATGTTTCTCCTTTGCTCACATGCCAAGTACCTTCTGGTACCAAGAACACTAGCCAGCGGGGTGAAGTCTCTAGGTGGGCACAGACGGTTGAAGACTCTAGGTAGGCACCAGATGGGTGAAGTCTCTAGGTAGGCACCAGCTACCTAGAGTCAGCTTCTCCAGACTCAATGAGTTGCATAGGCGTAGCCTCCAGCAATGGCGCCTTGCTGGGTTGTTTGGAGGTTCCTATGAAGACCCCACACCCCTTTGGCTGACAACTCAATTAGATGTAACTTATTCCTGGCACTGGAAGCTTCATTTGGTAACAAGGAATGTCCATTTGGGGCTCTGTTTCCCTCATTACTTGACAATTTCACTTAGAAATTGCCTTTGTACATGTGTATATTTGGGGAAGGTTCTGCTGTTTCAGGTTTCTATACTACCACTCACCTGACCCTTAATTTCAGCTAATTCTCCCCATATTCCTTCTCCTCTTCCCTCCCTCTCCCTATTTGATCTTCCTGTTCCGGCCCCTCACTCCCTTTCCATGTCAACCTATAACTATTCTATTTTCCTTTCCTAGAGAGAACCATACCCCATACCCAGCTCCCTTACTCAGTCCCTAACTTGTATGGGTCTATGGATAGCAGCTACATTTTTACAGAGGCCAGGCATATCTGCTTAGGGATACCATTCCCAGTGGGATGGGCCCTCCTATATCAATTAGTGATCAAGACAATGTCCCCAGGCCAAGCTGATGGGCTCAATCCCACTGAGGTTTGTAAAAATCTAAGTCAGCAGAGGAAAAGAAAGAATAGACTCAGTTTGACCTCAAAATGGAGCAATCATATTGCCAGAGAGTTTGGCATCCCCAAATACTGGGTATCTGGGGGTTAAAGGGGATGCTCTGGCCCAGTATGAGAATCAGTATATACAGTTGGGAATAGGGAAGGGCGGAGGGCCTGGTTTATCAGTTCCAGAAACTGCTTTTTTAGATAAACTGTTGTTTTCAAAACTTTAGGGTGGGAGTTAATCAGAGTGCCTGCATTTGTGATCTCAGGGCTCCAGGGTTTGGTATGGGTGTTGGCTGCTTCCCAGAATTACAATGGTCACAGATTTCTTGATGACTTGGGCCTGATATTGATATTTCATGGCCTTGACATTGGTGTGTGTCTGAGATCCTTTAAGGTTGCAGCTTCCCAGGTGTGTCAAGGAATTCACCACCACAGGGCACTCTCCCTTGGAGAGTTAAAGTGAACTGGTGTTTGTGAGCTGCCCAGTGTGACATCTGAACTCTGGTCCTCTGATAGAGCAGTAAATGCTCTTAACTGCTGAGCCACCTCAGCTCCCAGCACCATATTTCTTTTCTGCCCTCTGACTCCCAGGTCTCTGATGAGTCTTACACTCCCACACTTACCACACCAGGCATTTCAATCATGGTGCTTCCTTGTTCATAGCCTCACGTATAGAAAATTGAGCCAATGACCCCCACTGGTTCTTCAGTTTATGGTATTTTATTTCATTGGTTTTTGTTGTTGTTGTTGTTTCATCTTGAGACAGAGTCTCACTTTATAGTCCAGACTGACCTCAAATGAATTATACAGTCTATGTAGATATGAGAGGGAGACCAGCCAGAGGCATCTAGAAGAGTCCAGAGCAGACAGAGAGAGAAAGAGAAAGAAGCAGAGGGAATATGGCCAGCAGACTGGATGTGGCCGGGACTATCTGCAAGAGAGGAGAATAGCTGGGGATAAAGAATTGAGAAAACATTATTGCATTATATTTAATAACTCCATTCTTATTATAACCCACCAGCCCCCAATAATTGACACAGCTTTATCAATTTATTTAAACAGCTTTAGCACAATTACTAGGTGATTATTCCTAAACTATTTTTCTATGCTAGACTGGCTGATATGATTTGCAATGCAGTGGCATGATAGTGGCGGAAGTGGTGCCTTAGCGGGCTCATGCTGAGGCATACCCCACCGCCGCTATTTGGGACATGGGGAATGGGTATGGGAAGGGAGTAGAGACAGTGAAAGAAAGAGGATGGAGACATTAAGAGAGAGGAGAAAGAAGGGGAAAGGTCGGCTGACAACACCTGGGGGGGAGGTAGAAGGGGGAGGAAGAGGAGAAGGAGAGAGAAACGCCCAGTCTTTTTACTTGTGAGCTAGGCGAGTACCTGGCTGTTGCTAGGTAACTGTTGGGTGGAGCCTAGAAGAAATGCTAACACTGGCCTTTTCCCAGCTGTGCTCTCCAAGTTACTTCCTGTTTGAGTTTTCACCCGGGCTGTTTCTGTTCCATCCGTCTGTCCTAGGGATGCACTTTTCTCTTTTGGCCATGTGCTCCTGATCCATCTAAGGTCGATCTGATCTCCTGCTCTCTCCATCTTTCTTCTCTCTGTTGATCTCACTCTCTCTCAGCCTCTTGGTTCCAGATTGGTAACTGAAGCCCCGCCCACTTCTATTCTTCCCAGTTAATTGGCTGCGAGCCATATTTA
The DNA here is from genome assembly GCF_008632895.1 of Mastomys coucha. NCBI lineage: Eukaryota > Metazoa > Chordata > Mammalia > Rodentia > Muridae > Mastomys > Mastomys coucha. The sequence goes on along the minus strand of NW_022196894.1, from coordinate 19,380,392 downwards.
CTTACCCAGTCAGAGAAGGTTGGTGAGCAAAGTTTATACAGCATCATTTGGTGAGAATGTGCTCATCTAGACTGCAACCAGATCTTGGGGATGGGGTGTGGGGTGTGGGGTGAGGGGGTTGCAGCACTGGGCCAGTATTTAGCATTTGAATATATAGCAGCACCAGATCAACCTCCGACAAAACATAGTGAGAGAAGCAGGAGGGAACATAGCAAGACTAGTAGCAAGGTTTTCACATGAAAGAGTAGCCGGGGCGGGAAGCCCGGGAGCTGGAGTGAGTGTGGGGAAGCAGAGGAGGTGAGAAGGGCTGGGAAGCGAGCGTGGACAGTGAAGTATACACCGGGTACATGTGATATTGAAGGGCTCCAGAGGCTAGCCTGAGCTACAATATGCTAATAGGTGCCACCTTTCTGCCAGAGGTGAGGGAAATGGATCCTTTTGGTAGATATAGTGTCACACAGGGAAGCAAACCCACAAAGATGGATGAAAACCCGGTGCAGATTGACTTTTAACCTGGATCAGACTTCGGGCAGTCTGGTAACAGACAGTTTATTCCCAATGTATTTAAGCTTGGTGCAATTTGAAGAAAAAGAAAAGTTTCCTGGTGCAATACAATCCCTGGTGCACAATGAAGCATAATTACTTTGAAACTCAATTTAGAGTATGTGTCATTTCTTCCAAGAAGATGGGTTCGGGAAATACATTGCTTGTACTAGCTTACGGGCCTAAGAGTATAGCGGTCATTTGGGTTATTAGCCCCCTCTGGTCCTAGTTGTGGGAGCTTGATATGGCCTGGTCCAGCAGATAACACAGATCACCACGATGTTAATCACTTCTAATTCTCAGCTTTTTAGACAGAACAGGTTCTTCCTCTTTCCCATTGGGGAGACAATCCTGTGTGCTTAACATTCCTGGTTTCTCTGGATAGCTGTGGGTACAAGGATCTCATGCTATCCTCCCAGGAACCAGTTTCACAAGGTTCTGAGGAATGCTAGCTTTTACCTGAGCTCCAAGAATCCTCCCATGGCCCAGGTTCAGCTCATTTCTGGATATTTGGACTGCCTTGTATAGTTTGGAGAATTGGGGGAGTCGGGGGCGGAGGAAGAATTGAGAATCTCAGCATCCCAGCAGAAATGTCCCAAGGTAGCTAGCTCTTCTTCCCTTCCCCTCAAGGAAAAAAAAAAAGTTTTATTCTGGCTTACATTTTTAGGGGGGAGCTACAGTCTCTCACTGAGGGGAAGTCACAGAAGCAGGGGCATGAGGCTGGCACAGCAGTCAGGGAGGCTCCTCTCTTCTTCACAGATTGGCCAGGACAGTCTCTGTGCTGAATGTCAACAGGTGATCATTGCCCACATTATTTCATTATTGGATACCACTTTCCAATGCTTGTCTTGTGCCAGGAACAGCACTGGGCATTTAACAAGCATTTCTGTATTCTAGTATAGCAATTCCACAAAATCAATACTTCTAATACCTTATAGATGCTGCTTGAGAGAACATAATGACCTTGGCTAGGGATACCAGTTAGCAATCGACAGACTCAAGATTTGAACTCAGTTCTGACTTACTTCCAAGCTTCTGTCTCTTTCATCTCCTGGGGCAACTCAGTCAGGAGTGTCCTGGCTTCCTCTGAAGCAGGAGCTAGCCTGGTAGACAGCAGGGCATTTCACACACTTGGCTTTGATGGTTGCAAAGATCCAACCCAGTATCCACCAGACTTGTTACATTGTTACTCCTAAGGGTGATTCACTCCTTTGTTTTTCATCTTTATGTACTCCTTCATATTTACCCATCATCAGATTTACTTGTGATCTCAGACTCAAACTTAAAATATATCTAATTAGGTTCAGCCAATTAAAAATTTAAATGTATTCATTGACAATTTTATATATGTGCACAACACATTGTGATCATATTTACCTGCATTACTCTCTCTTATCTTCTCTCTAAACTTAAGGAAAAAATGAAATAAAAGGAGGACGATGACATGACTCCTAAAGTATGGTGAAGATTTTTATTTTAGATGTAAGGGAGAAAGTGAGGAGAGAGAGACAGACAGACAGACAGAGAGAGAGAGAGAGAGAGAGAGAGAGAGAGAGAGAGACTCTAGGTTCAACATGGCTGGCAGACTAAACAGGCTCATCAAAGGAGAGGGAGGACGAGCAGGAGAGGAGCTGCCGACCAACAGAGGAGGCAGTATGTCAAGGGCCAGCTGACTCCATTTTTTCTTCTTTTTCTTAGTTAAACATAATGTTAGAATTTGATTTGTGCCTTATGGTGTTTTTCTCTATGTTCCAAGCTAAAGGCCAACTTGGTGTTTTGACTTGTTCTTCCTTTATAATGTTGTGATTCACACATCATAAATTGTTTACATGGTTTCATGATACCTCTGGGGAACTGTCTGACTATAAACCCACAACATGCTTTCCCCAAGATCATAAAAATATCTGCAAAATTCCGTTTTCTGTAATCACCTGTTCACTTGCTGTAAAAACAAGGCTCCCCTGCCTGCCTTTAGTCCTGGCTGCGCCTTTCTCCTACCTCAGAGGAAGCCACAAGTTTGGCTGTAACTTTTTTCCTTTGCAACATTTCAGTTGCTCCCTGATTTTCAACACCACAACACAGCCCAAACCAAGAGACCAAAGACCAACAAAACCAAAATGGTTGAGTTATACAGGAATCAGGCTGGGGAAAGGGAAGCAAAAGCCCAGTTTTAGGAGGGACAGGTTCAGGGTGAGGAGAGCTAGGAAGAGCCCCAGGTACTGAGGGATGCAGAGAGAGCTGGGAGGAGTCTCATGGACTGAGGGATGCTGGGAGAGCTGGCCAGCCTTTGATATGTTAATAGTCATCTCTGCCATTCGTCCCTGGTTTCTGAGCCGTAACAAAACCCTCTTCTTCTCAGGTCTACCACTTACTTTCCTGGCCCACTGAGATGAATTTGAATTGTTTTTAAACAGGGCTTATGAGGCTGAGGCGTGGGGGCTTATTTACTGGAGAGTGGAGACCTCTGGTCACGTCACAAAAGAAAATAACTCCCCACTCCCAGTAGCACAAACTGCCAAAAGCTCGCCAGGGAGGGGGTGGGGCCTCATGGTGGCGGAGGA
>NW_022196894.1:19362634-19377173 GCF_008632895.1 Mastomys coucha | reverse complement strand
TGGTAGTGGGGGAACAAGCACCACATCTCAGATAGAACGGATGGTGTTTGGTCTCAAGCACGGAAAAAACAACTAACTAAGGTGCCATTAACATATCAAAGCAGACTCCCAGCATCCCCAGTCCCTTCCAGCTGTTCTTCCCTATATAATCCAGCCATTTTGGTTATGTTGGCCCTTTTTGATCCCTTTGACCTCTTGGTCTTCTGGCTCTTCCCCTTCTCTGCCCCTTCTCCTCACGTGGCCTGGCTCAGTTTGCAAGTCAGATATCTCTGCCTCTGAATCTGCCTGCCTGTTTTCTCCCTTAAGTCTGTAATTCCCTCAAATCTTTTGGCTTTTACATTCTTTTTGCTCCCTCTTTCATGGTGTCACCTGGGCCACAGTCTGGGTGCTTATAAATCTCTTTCGGCCTGGTGCGCCTTTGTCTATTTAACACTTCTGCAGATTTGAACCAAATCACCTCAAGTCTTGCTGATTTCACCTCAAGCTTACCACTTCTCCCTCCCGTTCAGGCTCCTTGGACTAGCAATTTCCTCATTCTGGCCTTGCTCCTTTTAAGGGGTCCTGGGGCTCTCCAACATATTAACATATACATGCATATTTGACCCTAACAAACTGTCCTCCCTTAGTCAGTTATTGAGATATAATAAGCTTCTTCACAACTTACATGGTTAATACAACGTGCATTTATTATCTCCCAGTGTTCTATGGGGTAAAAATCTAGGGACAGCCTTCTTGGTGAGAGGGCTTCATAAGGCTACGAGGACTGTGTTTTGGTCTGAGGAGTCAAGTGGTTACTATGTAAGCTTCAGTATTTATTGTCAGACCTTGGTCCTTGCCAGCCATAGGGTCGTTCGTAACAGTCTCAGAATTATTAGGGTCAGAGCCTGGATGGAGTCTGGTAGATCTGACAAGTTAGGCTTGGCCATCCATTTTAAATAAGCCAACTAAACTGGAAAGTAACACTGGAACCCAGAGAAAGGAGACTTATTCAGTGTTGGGAGTGCATAGTGTAAGGGTCAGAAAATCGCTGAAGAAAGACCCCAGACTCAGATAGTCTTCGAAGACAAAGAGTGTTTATTCTGCAGAAACATCTAGCATGCAAGGGTTACCATTGTTCGAAATGGCAACTGAGAGACATTCGAATTCCTTTTATTTTTTTTAAAGAATTATTTATTTTATGTATATGAGTACACTGTAGCTGTCTTCACACACCCCAGAAGAAGGCATCAGATCTCACTACAGATGGTTGTAAGCCACCATGTGGTTGCTGGGAATTGAACTCAGGACCTCTGGAAGAGCATTCAGTGCTCTTAACCACTGAGCCATCTCTCCAGCTCCTCGAATTCCTTTTATAACAGGACTGCTTAGTTGCTTCTGAGATAACAGCAGACTTCTAAAACTTAGGGCACATTCCAAGGGTTTCCAGAAACCATTTACCAATGGTCATAAAGAAGATATACACCACAGGACCCAGGTGCAAAAACAGGAGATAAGATATTGACTGGGTTTGTCTATACAAAACTTCAAGGACGGCTTAGTTATGGTCTTAAACTTTCTATGTCCCTGCAAGCTAGTAACAAATGATGAAAGATAAGCCAGATAATTGCCCCTGGTGTATATGCATGTAGGCATTCTCTGTTATAACCTCTTATTCAATTAATGACTGGATTTATGTGCAGACTCAAAGTGAGCTTTTTGATCGTGTGAACATGTGCTCCGAGAGTCTTACAGGTACTGAGAACAAAGGGCAGAGATAAGTCCCCATTTTCTCCCCTACACTTCTACTTAGAGAAGCACAGTTCCCTGCAGAGGCTTTACCTAGCCTCCTGCAGTTGACACCATGAGGTGCTAAACTAGAGACTGCAGCCTCCATCCCCAGATCAACTCATCCCCAGGCAGATCAGCTGTGGATGCAGAGTACCTTACCCCCAGGATGGAGAGCAAATGGTCCATGGCCTAGTTTCTGAGTGGAGACAAACATGGGATATGAAAAATGAACTCCTCAGTGAGAAGGAGCAAGAGGCCCAGTGGCTCTCCAAGTCCACCTTCGACGAGGTCTTGGCATGAGATTTGTGTTTAAGTAGAAATCCAGAAGTAGATAGTCTGAATCATAGTGTCCCCTGTCTCATCACGCGCTCATCAGTGTCTCAGTTCCAGTCGCTCCTGCAAAGTTGTCAGAATTGTGAAGTTGGTTCTGCTGGCCTTGGGCTTTAGTGTTTTCTATTTCTCAGCGGGGAGTTCCTGGGGAAATTGGATTCCTTGAGGGAACCATTGTTTCAGCCTAAAGGAAGGGTGAAATGTCTTCAGGATACTTTGTTTTTGCCAGGCTGCTTTCAGGCAGCTGACAAGAGGCCAACACAAGCCTCATCCTTTCCAACCTCATCTTGGAAATACTCCCACCTCTCTTTTGAAGTTGCCCCATTTGACCTGTATTTCTTTTGAGGAGATGTCAGAGATGGCCCAGGCCTTGCTTGCTGTCCAGTGTGTCCTGCCCTCTCCCTGGTCTGTGTCCAACCAGTGCATTGTTGCTGAGAAATGTGTTTTGATGGCTCTGGGCAGACCTACACGTCTACCCCATTCTGCTGTGCTTTGTTTAAACCCTTACAAGCAATCACCTTTGTATTCTAGGCTTGTTTTAGGTTGCCCCTTCAAATTTTCTCCAGCAAACTGTTAGGATGTCGTGTGACTTTTCCTGGGGAGGCATGAACATCTGCTCACTCCAGATAGAGCACCCGGGACCAAGCGGAGAAAGGATTCTGTGGAAGTCTCGCATAGTGAGCCAGTGAGTTTCCTGGGGATGCGTACTACACTATGGCATGGGTGAGGGGTTATCTACAAGAGCATTAGAAACCCACCACAGAATGAGTGCCGGGTCACAAAAAGCTGTATCTCTGGAACTCCCTGGAGCAGCTATAAGACCTTGTGAGCCTTGTAACTATGGGGCCTCCCTTCTCCATATAGGAAGGGAAGTTTCTACTCAGAAGACAATGGTGCATAACGCAGGGCATGGCAGCTGGAAAGCATTACGGTGTAACTGAGTGCTATCCGAGTGCTTGGTGCCCTGGGTGTGGGGAGAGGCAGGCTGTGGTCGTCACCAGTTATCTCATTTATAATCATGAACCAGGCACTGTATTCTAGCTTGTTCTTTACTGACATTGTAACCTCCCAGTGCTCCCTGAAATGAGCTAGTTAAGGCTTACCTGCTTACTTTTTTGATTTAAAGGTTCATCTTATTTTTATTTATGTGCTTCTGTCTGTGCATGGACACACGCATAGGGTGCCCACAGAGGCCAGAAGAGAGCAGCAGGCCCTCCCAAGCTGGAGTTACAGGTAGATAAGAACCACCCAGTTGTGGGTGTAGGGAACTGGAACTCTGCTTCTCTGCAAGAGCAGCAACCTCATAACCTCTGACCCACCTCTCCAGCCCCAAAGTCAAATTATTTTAATTACCAATTGTGAAGAAAACAACTTGTAAAAGAGGAAACACAGACCATCTGTGTTATCTCACCACTATGACAAGACAGACACACGTTTTGGTTTCCAAATCATGAGAGGTCAGAGCTTGCAGAAAATGATTAGAGCACAAAGGAGCCTGAGTCATATGGAGCCACATCCTGCGTCTGTCAGCATCCCTTTCCTTCACAGGAGACACACGGAAGTTATCCAAACAGAACGGTGAGCTTCAAAAGTCACAGAGGTGACCCACCAATATCAACTACTCTTGCCCCTTAAATATACAAAGGATTGCTATTTTGGACTGGCTAGGAGTCTGACTGGTGGCACAGTTGTACCTTTTGTGGAACTTTGTGATGCCCCATCGAAAGGTTAGGGAGGGACCAAAAAGACTCTTAAGAGTCTGTCATTACTGCAGCATCTGAAAGGTCTATCTGGATCTTTAAATGGTTCATCCTGCAGGTCTACAGAGGCAAGACATTCAGTAAGACCTACTGTCAGGTTTTAAATGGAGGCTTTGCTGTGAGTGCATTATACCAGAAATGTAGACAAAAATGTTTGTGTCTGTCCTCGATGTCAGAATGTACTGAATAACAAGTTTACAAGGTATGACAGTTTCACTGGCAGCAAATTGCCACATATTCCTGCTTTCCTTGACAGTCCTGCTGAAGCAAGCACAAGACCTTTTATTCTAATTGTAAGGAAAAATATTAGCTTTCAGACCACACTTCACACATTGCACAGCAAATCTGTCTGTTACCATCATTGTCGTCGTCGTAGTTGTCGTCGTCATCATCATCATCGTTACCATCATCATCACTGATCATCCAGCTAAGCAGGTTTCAGGGTGACTATGAAGTATCAAAAGTCCACAGCATCATTCAAAATGTTTCAGAAGTCCTGAGATCCTGAAACTGGTAGAAATGCAAATATATCTTGTATTGGCAAAACAAGCAGAGCCTATCCCAGCTGCAAACGGCTGGCTACTGACTGAGGAGTCTCCAAGGCAGAGTGGAGATGCAGAAATGGGGTGACGGAAGTGCAAGACCAGATCCAGACAAATGACGGGTGGTATAGCCAGGCAGATGAACCAGGGTGAGGGGAAAACAGGGGGACCGCACTGCTCATCAGTTTAAGTAGGCTTGTCAGCCAGGCTGAAGCTCCTGGAGCATTTGATAGAGATGACACTTCATGAGTGGCTTTCTCCATCAGGGGGGTCTATGTGAAGGAGCTGGACCCTTCCTCAGTCTGGTGTAGCTGATAAATTCTTGGGCCTAGTTTTTCTGGTATGATTTTAATATGCTCATCTTAGTGACTGTTCCATTGTTGTGAATAGACACCAAGACCAAGGCAGCTTAAAGGAGAAAGTATTTAATTGGGGGCTCACTTACAGTTTTAGAGAGCGTCTTAGAGAGTGTTCTGTATCTGTAAACAGACACCAAGATCAAGGTAACTCTTATAAAAGAAAACATTTAGTTAGGGCTGGCTTAAAGTTCAGAGATCTAGTCTGTTACCACTATGGCAGGTGTCATGCAGGTAGACATGGTGCTGGACAAGTAGCTGAAGAGTTTTATATCTGGATCTTTAGGCAGCAGAAAGAGAGAGCCATTGAGCCTGCTTGGGCTCTTGAAACCTCAAAGCCCATCCTTAGTGACACACTTCCTTTAACAAGCCCACACCTCCTAGTCCTTTCAAATAATGCCATTGCCTAGTGCCTAAGCATTCAAGTCTGTGAGCCTATGGGGGCCATTGTTATTCAAACCAACACAGAGTGTTAATCCATAATCAGAAGGGGAGGTTCTGATACTAAGGTCTAGTCCCTAGTTGGTTCTTGCTTTGTCAATAAAGAAGACTGGGGGCCAATTGCTGGGAGGAAGGTACAGATGGGACTTCCGGATCCAAAGAGGAAAAGGAGATGCAGGGAAGGAGAGGGGGCTTTTCTGACATGCCTTGGAAGAAAAGGGATGTGGCAATCATGTAAGGCCTCGGGGAGAGCTAGAGCTAAGGCCTCTGCTAAGGCGGGCAGGCAAAGATGTGGAGGAGAGACGGAGATAAAAAATCGGTAAGAGCACACTTTTGCCAGGCAGGAGGTATCTGCATCCAACAACTGTGTTAGCAGGCAAGTTATAGTAGCAAAGCTGTCTGTGTGTCGTTTATCGGGAGATTCAAAAGGAAGCTGGGTTAGGGCTGGCTGTGATCTATGCCAGAGCGAGCTAAGCCGGGTGGGACAAAAGCGAGCCAGGAGGGGCTGGTAGAGTGGCAGCTCCTGGGTAAGGCGGTAGCGTGTTTTTCACAACTACACGCAGCACATAATCATTACGATGGGAAGCAAGGTGGCAGGCAGGCATGGTGCTGGAGCAGTGGCCGAAAGCTCCATCTGATCTGAAGTTGAGAGTTCGAGACTGGTTCCGGTGTGGACTTGAAGCCTTAAAAAAGAAGACAAAACAAAGCAAAACTACACAACGCATAACACTCACAAAACCAAAAAATCCGCCCCCAGTAGCCCACCTTCTCCAATACCCACTCTGACAAGGCCACACCTTCTACTCCTTCCTAAAAAGTCCACCAACTGGGAATCATACACTTACATACACAAGCCCTTCCGGCCATTCCCATTCCAGTCCCCACAGCCCATGTGGCCTCACCGTCCCGATTCACCCTGACAAATTCACGTGTTTACCCAGCTGCAGAATCATCCTCCTCCCTCAAAAGGAAATTAAAACTTGCTTGTACACTGGAGCCTCTTGGGGCAAGGGACAGGCTGCAAAACCACTGTTTTATACAATGTCGAGTCACTGAGGACGAGATACCGTAAGATCGCAACAGGCCTCAAAGGAAGTGCTCGTCCTGGGGATTTGAGATTTAAAAATCACATGTTTTGTCTTTCCATACACTTCCGAATATTCAGATATCCGTGTGTGTGAGAGAGAGGAAGGGGAGAGGATATGTGTGTGTGGTTTTGGGGGAATCAAATCCAGCTCTCCCCATATCTACCACTGAGCTATCTCTCCAACATAGTTGTGAACATTTCGATGTGTCCGTTTGACAGTATTTGTCTTGTGCCTCTGAAGCACCCAGTACAATACAATGCCAGGTGCTGGGAATAAATAGTAGCTGCTCAGGCTGCTTGAGGTAGCACATGTAGGGGCAGAAAGTTCTTACTGTTGCTGAGGAAGCTGGACAGAGAGGCCCGGGGCCTGTACTCCCAGTGACTTAGAAGGCTGAAGCAGGAGGATCTGTAAGCCTGAGGGCTACCTTGGCCTTTAGTGATGGCCTGTCTCAGAATAGAAGGTGCAAACAGGGCTGGAGGGAGAACTGTAAGGGGAGAACTAGTCGGGCATAACTGAGACCTTTGGTTCAACCTCCAGTCCTGAAGATGATGACGATGCCATTGATGATGCTGCTATGATGATGATGATGATGACCACAACAGATAGTTAACTAGATAAAGACTTCTGGCAGCAACTGAGCTTGAAATAGATCCAACCAGAGTCAAGCCATCAAGACAAAGGGACAGAATTGGGAGGTACAATGCAGAAATAAAGCAATAAATAAAACAGGTCAGCGGGGCCTTGGAGCCTCAAGAGGAGGTTCATTTTGAGCAGTTGATAGAGAGCAATCTCTTTACAGCACCCTAGAGGGAGGCTGGGAGGAAGATAGTCTGTGGTTGGGAATTTTCCAGATGCTGTAAGAGAAAGGCCTGTGTGCTGGTCAGTTTATGTCAACTGGACGCAAGCTCAGGTCATCCATCCCTCAGGAAGAGGGACCTTCAACTGAGAAAATGCCTCTATCAGATTGGCTGTGTGCAAGTCTGTGGGAGTATTTTGTCGATTAATGAATGAAGTGGACAGGGCTTCTCTGGGTAAGAGGTCCTGGGTTGTAGAAGAAACCAGACTGAGCAAGCCAGTAACAGAGCGTTCCTCCCGGTTGATGTTTCAGTTCCTGTCATTAACTTCCTTCTGTGAGGGTCTATAACATGGAAGCTTAAGATATAGTAAACCCTTTCTACCCCAAGTTTCTTATGCCAGTGTTTTATTACAGTGGGAGAAAGCCAACCAGGGCAGGGACTAATACTGAGCATGCGCAGTGAGCGAGGTACTGGAGCAAGCGGCAAGGGCGGGGGACTGCCTCTGAGTCTTAAGAGGCTGTTCTGACCTCGACACTGGAGCATAAGATGAGTCTGCGCTGCACTAATGGCCTTGCTGCACAGGCTCCCTCCTTCCTTCCTGGTAGGCGCCTCCCAGTTCAGCTGCACTGCATTTGGAAACTCTTGCCCCATGGCATCCCCGTGATTGCTCAGATACAACTAGCAGACAGATTGCTGGGAGCTTATTTATAACCATGATGCATGGTTGCTTGGTTTGGCTAAGTAACCAAAACCTGTTTTGTAAAGACTCAGTTTGTGTCTTAGAGGGTTGCTGTGCAAAGACAGCTTACATTAATAATAGACAAATAGGCACAGAGTGACAGAAACTAATATCCAGCCACACACATTTGAACCTAAAGGTTCTAACTGTAGTGTTAAACCAAGTAGGCAAGTCACAGCCACTGTCAAAGATGATCTTTGGTTGTTGAGTGTCTGGCATCTTAGGTCTTTGGATCATGTACAGCTTGGCTATGAACAATCCCATTACACTAAAAACAAACAAACAAACACCCTGCATCAGTATGCTTCCTAATTAGTGGAATGGTCTTTACTAAAAGCAAGTTGGGTTACTTGTGTATATGATACGGCTGGCATTAGAGGAAGTTTATAGGTTGGAGGAGAACGATTAGAACAGATGGTTATGCAGAGTGACTCAGCTGTTAAGACCTGGGTTCAATTCCCAGCATGGATGTGGCAGCTCACACCTGTCTGTAACGACAAGATCTGACACCCTCACAAACACACATGTAGGCAAAACACCAAGGCATATAAAATAAAAATAAGCTAATAAAAAAAATTGGTTGGCCAGGTTAAGAGCAATGGCTGCTTCTTCCAGAGGACCCCGGGTTCAATTCCCAGCACTTGAATGACAGCTAACAACCAGCTGTATGTAACTCTAATCCCATGGAATCTGATGCACTCTTTGGCCCTGGAGGGCGCTCCTTACAGGTGGTGCACAAAAATGCATGCAGGTGAAACATCCACACACAAAAAAATAATAAAATGTAGAAAAAAAACTAGTTTGATAAAATAACAAAACTGTGGTGTAAGTTCCTTTGGTTTTCATTTGCTGAAGTTGTTCTGAGGTGGACACACTAACAGCAGGGCTGCAGGGGCGCTACTTGAGTCAGCACTGAGCGGCTTTGTGTTTACCTCAGTTCAATGTTAGGTTAATGGGAAGCTAGGATTTGTCACTTAGAAGGGACAGTTGCTGAAGACAGCCTTGGCTGTCTGAGTTTCCCTCAATCCCTGACACATGAAGATTTCACAGTCAGACATATGCAAATTAGATTTCCCTTCCTAAGCCAAGGTTAAATAAAAGGGAAAATTATGAAAGATTGCTTATGGCAGCAAAGTGTTTTGAGGACTTGAGGATGAATTTCGTTTAAAACCAGGATAGATCTCCTTGCCAAACAAGAAGGGAATAAAGTGAAGGGAAAGGAGATCTGGGGAAAGCACGTTCCAGCCCAGCATTTGTGCTGAGAGGTTCTGTTCCCGACCCGGGAGGAGCATTTTGTCAAGAAAGCAGAGGGAGGGCGTTCCCTCCTTTCGGTGTTTTAGACTGGGCACTGGCCCGCATGGTAGGAGAAGCCAATTCCCTGCACCGCTCCCATAAACGAAAGATTTTCTTTTCCCTGGTTCAGCCTGGAATGGAAACCCTGTTTGAAGCAAGTTGTGGCCAGCAGGGAGGACTAACAAACAGACTGGGGGAGGTGGGAGGGGGAGCTACAGCCTGGACAGCCACACCCATTGGCCAGGCTGGACCACATGTCAGTCTGTGTACCCACGTCCGTGTCAACACCACACATATAATCCATGCATAAACTCACTACGCCATTCCAGCCCACCGTACCGCCACACATATAGTTCAACTGATGCAGTTAATCATGCTCACACACTAGGGTGTCCACACAACCACACACACACACACAAACACACACACACACACACACACACACACACACAGGACTGTACGACTGGCGTGTAAGGTCTATGGCCACACAGACATTGCAAGCCACTCAGTACATCCCCACACCCCACACGTATCAAGACAGAAACCTAACATCCTTCCACCCTGACTGCCCGGGGCCCCGCACCCAGGACTTGTTCCGGACGGCTGGCACAGGGAAGAACACTCGAGGTCACTACCCGCTACCACCCAACGGCTCCAGGACTGCTGGGGTGGGGGGCAGTGTGTACCAGCAGGACGCCACGGCGCGACAGGCTAGACCCTGTGCCTAAAGGCTGCGGGAGAAGGCCGGGTTGTAGCTAGAGCTAAACCATCCCAATCCGAGGGCGTGCGGGACGTGTGCTGACCGTCCTAGGGGCATGTGGGACCGACTGGCCGGGGACAGAGGCGACGCGCGCAACGCCACCGCGAGGGGATGGGCTCGCAGAGGGGCGCGGCGGTCTAAGTGTGCGCGTGCGCGTGCAGGCGTGGCGGCCCGAGTGGGGAGGAGGGAGCAGGGAGGACGAAAGAGAGAGACGGGAGGAGGGAGCTGAGAGGAGGGAGGAAAGGAGAGGAGAAAGAAGGGAGGAGGGACCAGGGCGCAGAAGGGACCAGGGCGCGGGGAGGCAGCAGGCCGGACCCGGTCGCTGCTCCCTCCCCGGGTGGCTCCTCGGCCAGCGGGTGCTCGCCGCGCCTCCAGCCCGCCGCCCTCCTGCTCCCTGCCCGCCCCGCGCCTCTCCTCTGTCCCGGGCTGCCGGCCCCGCTCTTCACCGGGAGAGATGAGTGCGGCCACGGCGCCCGAGCGCGGCTGGAAGAGCGAGAAAGTGGACGAGGCGCAGGCCCTGGCGCGGAGCTGCGCCGCCCGCAGACCCGACTTCCAGCCGTGCGACGGGCTGTCTATCTGTGCCACGCATAGCCATGGCAAGTGCTTCAAGCTGCACTGGTGCTGTCACCTGGGATGGTGTCACTGTAAGTGGAGCCGCGTCGGCCGGCGGTCGCCCGCCTGCGGCCCTGCCGGGACGACGGGAGGAAATCCCGGGGGAGCCTAGCTGGAGTCACAAAAGGGGATCTTCCTACCCACGGGAGCCTGGGTCTGGCTTTCTTTGCCTTTCTTTTATAGACTTGCTTAGAGGTGGTAGAGTCGCCAGAGCGAAAGCGCGCCGGCAGGGTAGTCTTTTCAGCGGTGGGGGTGGGCACGGACCTGCATGCCCCTTTCACTTTCTTGCCTGTTCTTTCTGGCTGCTGTAGAACAGAAAGAGCCCGAGGTCCTAGCGATTCCCATTATTTATCGTGTTCAGACCGAAAAAGAACCAAACTATGAAGAATGGTTTCTAAGAAGTTAAAAGGAACAGTTTGAAGAGCAAACTCCTTAGACACCCAGATATAGCGTTTGATCCAAGGCAGGACTAGTCCAGTCCTAGGCCCTTTGTATTTATCCTGAGAGTTTTAAATAGATTAAACTTAAGGAGCCATTTAATCAGAATTCCACAATTTGATTACTTCATGGCATTTAGCTTAATTCGACTGCTGAACCATTTCTTTTTAGAAACATTCTAAAGTCCGTTTCCACATAGTCTTAGATTTGGAGGGCTTTGGAGTGCTTAAGACCTGTTTTCCAAGTGATCTTCAATCAAACTTTTTTTTTCTGTTATTTAGGAGGAAATGGTATACAAGGAGAGATTCAATGTGTAACAAATCTTTACTTGCTTTTAACTGAGAATATTTGAATGTCTTAGTTGAATTTATAAATTAAAGGATAGAAAACCCTTGCTTTTTCCTTATAAACTCAAGGTACATGGAGAATGAATATTGATTTTGTTGTTTCCTCTGCTGATGAGGTCAAACAGAATGTTCTTGCTTCTCACCGAAAGTGTGGCTTCAGAGTAGGAAATATGGGAGCTAGAGCACACACATCCGATAGATGTAATGGAGCCCGCCTCCAAAGTCCTGTTCTTACTGTGGGATGCAGAGGAGTTAAGATGGCCCCAGCCACCGCCTTCCTTACTTCCCTTTCCAGGTAGAGTGGACTCCTGGGAAGCTTGCATCTCGTCAGACAGATTGTTCCTCATTAATAAATCTTGACTCTCACAATGTCTTCCTTACAAGGAGATGAACATGAGCTTACTACACTCTTTCCTCTGTTCTTATGTGTACCTTATGAAGTCTTGTGTGTTCGTGGGTGGATACTCGAGTGCGTGCACGTGCATATGAGCCATGACTCACATGTGGACATCAGAGGACAACTTGGTGTAATTGGGGGAATCTAACTTAGGTCGCCAGGCTTATGGGGTAAATGCCTTCAACTCACGTTACCATCTTGCTTTGTCTCTTCTTACTATATTTTATACAACAGTTTGATTTTTCAGCCGGATATGCATATTTAAGTATACTAAGAATTTCTTGCATATGGGCCATTCTTTCTCTGAATCCCTGGTTATTCTCGAGAGAAGTAGATTTTCCAAAACAGGTTTGAACTTGTTGTGCATTGAATGGCTGAGTAGAGATGGCCACCATTTTCCACTGAGGCCGTTGTTTTGTCCTGTTTCTGATCTGCCACTGCTGTCCGTCCTTCCGCTTGAACCTAACTATCCGGGTTGTTTTGTTCTGAACACGTGCTGTGGGTAGGTGAGAAGCCCCCAAGTTCTGGGCTGACCAGTGTGGAGCAAGACGCTGCCTCTCATCTTTGAGGTGCCGCTCTGCCCTAGCCTTTCCTATACCTCAGCACATCAAGTTACCTGCTGCCCCCTCAAACTGAGCCTGCTGACTGCTAAAGCCACTCAGTAAGCTTTGAAAAGTGTGGCAATTGATCCACGGCTTGTCTTTCTCAAAGCTGTATGTGTGGCTTTGGAGACGAGCACTAATCCCTTAGGGACATCTTCCTGTTATCTTTTATTTGAGGAGAATGGGTCCATTTTTCTAAGTCACTATGATTTTAGTCTTGGGTGTGCATCGGTTCTGTGTATTTTCATGTGTATATTATTATTCTTCCTGCGTTCATGTCATTGTGCCTGTAGTAAACGTCCATCTCTTCACTCAAGTTATTGATAAAGTGTAATGTAACAGGAAAAGGCCACAGAGTCCTGAAGCCTGTCGATGGCCCTGCCCTAGAAGCTGATGGAAGCTCATTAAGGAGCCCCTGGAAAGGCTGTTCTGCAGTTGCCTGGTTGCCTCATGCACTGTTTTCCATCTTGTGTTGTTATGTCCCTCTGGGTAAAATGAGAACATGGCCAACTACATTGCTGCAGTCCCACTAACACAGGGATTGCTGCTGCCTCTTGATCTGTGCTCTATCTATGCGCAATCCTCTTTAAAAAAAAAAAGGAATTAGATTGAGCTTAGATAACTCAGATTGGTTTCACAAGGCTTACTGTTTTCTTCTCTAAGAGACCAGGGACCGATTTTAAATAATCTAAATTTAGGAAAGGATTGCCAAACCAGTAATACTGATTTGGTAGTTCTTTATGATCTCTCTCTCTCTCTCTCTCTCTCTCTCTCTCTCTTTCTCTCCCTCTCTGTGTGTGTGTGTGTGTGTGGTATCTGTATGCACATACATGTATGTGATATCTGTACATTTGTTTGTGTGTGAGTGATGGTGTATGTATAGTGTTTGTGTTTACGTATGTGTATATGTGTATATATATATATATGTGTGTGTGCAGTGTCCATATGTATGTATAATGTATATGTGCTTGTATGTGAGTAAGAGTATGTGTGTGTAGTATCTTTTGTGTGTGTACATATGTGTGGATGTGTGATTGTGGATGCCTGATGTCTCTGTGTATGTCTGTACATAGGTGTATGTTGGAGTGTGAGTGAGAGTCCCTGGGCCTGTCTTCCACTTTCCACCTTGTTTGGGTCAGAGTCTCTGTCGTCTGCAGACTAATTGGTCTGTGAAACCGTAGGAATGCTAAGGCTGCAGCCATAGGCGTCCATGTTTGGCTTTGTGGTCTGCAGATCTGAACTTGAGACTTCTCGCTCGCATGGCAAGGATTTTGCTTGCTGAGCCAAGTCCTCAGACCCCGCTCTTCCTCACTGTGCCAGGCTCCCTCTCCTGCTTCGGGCTTCCTGCACTGGCAGTGGTTCAAGGGTCTCATTCATGAGCAGCTGTGGCACTCAAAGCTGCCAGGTGTGCTATTTCTGTCTCCTAACTTGGTCGGATACCAATTCTTACCACCTTTTTACCAAAATACATTTTTTTAAACTTGAGTAAAATCTGTTAATGTATTTGAGAACCTTGTTTTCTGGCAAGATTCTTTTAATCTGTTGTATATAGCTTATATATTTTCCTCTACATGAGATGTTACAGAAATGGAATACAATATGAATAAAGCTGTGCCCCACCCTTTAAACAGAGTATAGGGGCAAGGTTTGTGCTGTATTTGTTTCTGTAATTCCTTGAAAGACACATGTGATATGGAAGAGGGCACCATTGGTTTGCTTATTGCAGCTGAGAAAGCAGAAATGGCGGCTACCCCATCATACTTTAGAGATTCAGAACAATTAAGCAAGTTCAGTACAGATGATAGATATTAAAGCTGTGACGTTCATAACCATATAAAATAGAAAAAACTGAAATATGTACGTGTTTACAGAAGACATGTACAATATGTGCTCGTGGTGCATTCTTGCAAAATTAGTGTTTGGACTATGGCTAGTTTTTGAGGAGTAAAGCTGGACTCTTACTGTGTTAGTTAACCTTGTCCTGGTAAGAATGATATGGAGTTGAATGAATGAATGAATGAATGAATGTTTCTAAGAAGTGTTTTGGGGCAGGGAGGCATGGCTTCGACACAGGAAGGAGATGGGAGAAAGTTAACCATATGAAGGTACTTGAAAGTAGACTTTTGTCCTCAAGTAGACATTTATCTAGAAGGAAGAAGAAACTAGAGATGGATATAGGTGGTGAATTTGAGGTGTTTTGGGTGGGGGAAGGAATGGGAAGGAATGCAGGCTTCTTTCCTTTCCACCTGGAGTGCATGGAGCTCTAGTGG
>NW_022196894.1:19328229-19362624 GCF_008632895.1 Mastomys coucha | reverse complement strand
GGAGGTGTTCCTGAAGCCAGGTTTGCTTTTGCTGAGTGCATGCTGTCTTAGTCATCAGCAGAAAGCAGTGGCTCCTCACTGCGCCCAGGATCTCAGAGGGAGACGTTTGGGCTGGAGGTTGTATGGCAGTTTTCTGTTTACTTCCAGGTTGCCCTTGGAGCCAAGGTGTGATGTGATGTCACCAAGAACAAGAGGACATTGCGAGGAATAAAGAAAACCCTTGGGCTTTCTCTTTAGACCAGCATTGAGAGTCAACACGTGAGCCAGTATTTGTCAGGCTGTTCTTAGCTACAGCTAGTTACACTTGTGATTTCTCTTCTGCTGAAGAAGAGGATGAAGGACTTAGCCTTGGAATCGCTACTTCCGGAGTATGCTGAAGTATTAGTCAAAGCCATTTGAGATGGACTCTTTAAGGGAAAAGGACAGCAGAGTCCCAGGAACTGGGACACAGAGGCGATTGTTCACATTGGTTCAGTGATCACTTTGTGACAGACTAAACTGACTATGCTGAGCTTATTCTTGACTATTAATGCCATTATGTCCATTTCAAAGCTGACAAAGAAGACCCAGCAAAATCAAGTAACTTCCTCCTAGCCAGCAACAGAGCTTGTATCTGGATCCAGGTGTGCCTGATGCTGGAATATTGACTCAGAACCAAAACAGAGGGATTTAAAGTTAATGAGCAGAAAACAGCAGCTCTCAGGTCCGTTAGAGCTGGCGATGGAGAGAGTGTTTTAGGAACAGGCAAAGTGTCATTTACAGTAATGAAATCCAGAAGCATGAGAGCTGTAAAGAGGTCATTGGATTTGGAGAATGAGATTCAAGTGAAGGGTTATGAAAGAGATAGTGATGGGAAGGTGTCAGGCGGGGTTGAGTGGGTGTATATGATGTGATGTAGGTGCCACCAGCAGAACTGAGAGCTGGCTTCATAAAGTCACACAATAGACGAGCTCCATTTCCTGCAGAACGCATCTCAGCAGATATCTGTTCCTTTCAGGTTGAAAGCAGTCAGAGTGGCACTCGATGTCACCCAAGATGGTATTAGCATATCTAAAGAAAGACTGTCTAGGAGGAGGATAGAGACAGAGAGGCTGGGCTGGAAGTGTTTTTCAGGACCCTGGCTAATGTGTGGGAAGCCTGGTCTTCTAGCAAGGCTTTCTGAAGCACTTGGATATAATTTAATTCCTATGTATCAGTTTCCTATACAGAGATAAAGAGCTGATTACAAAATTCAGCTCTTAAAACTTCAGGGCAAATACGCTTTGTTAGTGAGTTAGCATTGTAGTCATTGTATTTATTAGTCCAGTGTTCTCTTTCCCCACTTCTCTAGGAATCTCAAACAGTTGCTTTTTTTTTTTAAAAAAAAAAAAAAGATTTATTTATTTATTTTATGTGTATGAGTTCACTGTAGCTGTACAGATGGCCATGAACCATCATGTGGCTGCTGGGAGTTGAACTCAGGATGGCCCCGCTTGCTCTGATGTAATACACTGTAGCTGTCTTCAGACATACCAGAAGAGGGTGTCAGATCTCTTTACTGAGCCACCTTGTGGTTGCTGGGATCCGAACTCAGGACCTTCGGAAGAGCAGTCAGTGCTCTTACCCGCCGAGCCATCTCTCCAGCCCAGTTTCTTTTTAATGTCCCCAGGCAATGCCCAGCTGCTTCTCCTAAAGGACAGCTCTGTCACACTTGTTACTTAGCTACAGGGAATATATTCAAGGTGATAGCAAAATGTAGCCAAAGAAGAGGGTAGAACAGTCAACTTCAAATTAGAGGAAAAGCCCAGGTGTTAAGGGGAGATGTGGACTGATGTTGTGAGCAAGCCATTTTGAGTTGTCAGACCTAGGGAAAGTTGATAGTTGTCCTTACATCAGACTTGTGCTCAGGAATGTGTTGACTCCACCAATGCTGAAGTCCTTCTGTATAAGTCTCTGTTAACTTACCTACTGCAAACAATGCGAACCGAGCAATGCTGAGAACAGCAACATAAACATAAATATTTAGCAGACAGTTTGATACTATGTCCAGTTAGTAAAACAACACAAGGAGCATCTTCATTAGGGCCTACGACGTCTGTGCATTTTGACCAGGTTTTTAATATATTGTGTGGTAAAATACTCTGACAAAAGTGTGGTAGTTTGAATGAGATGTCACCTGTAAGACTCAGGCATTTGAATACTTGGTCCCCAGTTGGTGGCTGGTAGTTGTCTGGGGAGGATCAGGAAGTATGTTACTGGGGACTGGGCTTTGAGGCTTCACAAGACACTTACCATTTTGTGTTAGCTTTCTGAACTTCCTGTCTGTGGTTTGAGATGTGATCTCTGAGCTGTCCCTGCCACCATGTCATTGCTCAACCATCGCAGATGCTAACCTTCTGGAACTATATGCCCAATGGCATGCTTTATTTTATAAGTTGTCTTTGTCATCGGGCGGGCTTCACAGCCGCAGGAAAGTAGCTAATACAGAAAGCAACTGAGGCAGGATGAATTAATTTTAGCTCTCAGTTTACAGCATAGTCCTTCATGGCAGGAAAGTCAAAGGAACAAGGAATTTGAACAGCTGCATGGATTACATCTAAAATAAGGGAAAAGACAATGAATGCATGTTGTGTTCAGCTTTATTTCTCAAATTTATATAGTCTGGAATCTACTCAGCAAACAGTCCCCACTCACAGTTATAGTGAGTCTTCCTACATCAATTACCGTAACTGAAATAATCCCCAATAGGCGTGTCCAAAGGTCCATCTCCCAGATGATGGTAGATTCTGCCAAGTTGAAAATTAATATCACCCAGTACAAGATATGCATTCCCTCCCATGGGCCTCTAATTCAATTACAATGTGGTTAGTTACTCTGTAACCGTTTTGCACATCTTGCTTGGCAGGTCAGGATTTTAATATATAGGTTTCACACCTGGGTAAGACCGTTGATGACTTTTCTCTGACAGCAGCCTGCGTGGAACCTTCTGGCATTATGAAAGCTAGCTATCAGGGCCGAAGCTTCCATCTCATTTCCAGTGTGATTTGTCTATGTCCTGTATCCAACTTATGTGGTGCCTTCAGCAATGCAGTCTCACCGTCAAGTTCTTATGGGCAACCGAGCACTGGCAATAACCTGTATTGTTTTGGGGACGTCTTGGGCCGCCATCACCCGTCCTCTGTAGGGAACTATTATCACCTGGCACTGGGAACTCAGGACTTCTGGGAGAAGCATTATCTATCCATGCTGTATACTTCCATTTAAACTCTTTTTTTTTTTCCTTTTAGTTGCAATTTTTGTTTGTGTACCAGACAGGATCTCACTATATAACTGTGGTTGTTCTGGAACTTGCTGCGTAGAATGCACTGGCTGCAAACTCATCACAACTGGCTTTAAATTGTATTTTTAAGTTAGTTTTCAGAATAGGTTTCTGTGTGAGTTTCTCACACATCTTTATTTTGGCTAACTCTCCCAATCTCTCTTCTTTCCTATACTCCCATGTCTCTACCAACTTCATTATTTTCTTTCTCAGTATTCCTTCACTGTACCATGCACCACATGTGCTCTGCTATTCCCTCTCCCCTGAGGCCTCCTTCTCTAGCCACCAACAACAGTCCTTTTCTAGCTTCCTGGCCTCTAAGGTCACTTCAAGGTACACACAGATCTAAAATTTGAAATCTAGGATCTGCGTTTGAGTGAAAACATGTAGTTTGTCTTTCTGCACTGTGTGATCTCAGTCAGGGTGATGTTTTTCAGTTCCGTCCATTTTCCTGCAAATTTCATAATTGGTTTCATGTTCCACACACTCATTATCCCTTACCAGTTGGTGACATCCAGCTTGATTCCATTTCACAGCTATTTTGAGCAGAGCAGCAATGATCAAGATGTGCTGGCGTCTCTACAGTCGGAAGTGGTATCCGTTGAGCACATTCTCAGGAGTGGTAGAGCTGAGTCATATGGGAGCTCTATTTTTAGCTTTTGAGAAACTTCCACACTGCTTTCCATAGTGGCTGCACAAGTTTACACTCCTGCCAACAGTGAATAAGGATTCCCCCTTTTCCACACCTTTTCCAGCATTTGCTTTCTTTTTTCAACTTAAAACACTTTTAGGGAACACATAAATACTGTATTCACATAACTTTCCCTTCCTCCTGTCCCAACTCCAACTTCTAACATATCTCCCGCTCCATCTCAAATCAATGACCTCTTCTATAATTACACATACCAAAAACCAAACAAAAAAGCCCCCCAAATCTACTGAGTCCATTTGGTGGTGTTCTAATGGGATGACCGATTGGGTTTGGATAATTTATTAGGTGGCTTGTACCTGAAGATCTTTGATTCTTCCTGTTCCAGAAGCTGTTGCTTGTAGCTCCTCATCTGGGAGTGAGGCCTTATGAAATCTCCCTGTCGGCATTGGTATATTGACTGGCCTCTTATTGTGCAGATCTTGTTTAGGAAACCCTATTGTTGAGATTTCATGTGTGCAGAATCTAGCCTTCGGTATCCTGGTCCTCTGGCTCTTAAATGTCTCTGTCCATCTTCTGTGACGTTCCTTGAGCCTTAAGAGTAGGGATTGCATTGTAGATGTTCCACAGAGGACCCCATTGTCACACATTCTTTATATTTTGACCAACTGTGTATTTCTGTAATCTGTCCACTGCAAAAAAACAAGCTTCTTTGATGATGGGGGAGATCTCTAGTTATCTGTGGAAGTAAGGGTTAGTGCTTAAAATAGAGCCATCAATCGTATTGGTCTATGAAAATGACAGTAGTAGGTTCTGCTCTAGGGTCTATATCTTCTACAGCAGTAGCTAGTTGGGTAGGTTATCAGTCCTAGTTTGGTTTCAATTTCTGGCTATTGTGAATAGAGCAGCAAAGAACATAGTTGAGCAAGTGTCTCTGTAGTAGGATAAAGCATCCTTTATGTTTGTGCCCAAGAGTAGTATAGCTGAATCTTAGGTAGATTGATTCCCATCTTTCTGAGGAACTGCCAGACTGATGTCCATAGTGGCTGTACAAGTTTGCACTCCCACTAGCAATAGATGAGTGTTCCCCTTACTCCACGTCCTTGCCAGCATGAGCTGTCTCTTGTGTTATTTGTTGATCTTAGCCATTCTGACAGGTTTAAAGATGGAATCTCAAAGTTCTTTGATTTGCATTTCCCTCGGGACTAGGATGTTGAACATTTCTTTAAGTGCATCTCAGGCATTTGAGTTTCCTCTTTTGAGAGTTATCTGTTTAGATTTGTACCTCATTTTAAAATTGGATTATTTGTCTTCATAGTATCCAGATTTTTGAGTTCTTCATATATTTGGGAGATTAGCCCTCTGTTGGATGTGTAGTTGATAAATATCTTTTCTGATTCTGTAGGCTGCCACTCTGTCTGGATGATGGTGTCCATTGCTGTGAGAAAGCTTCTCAGATTCATGAGTTTGATTAATTGTTGATCTCAGTGCCTGGGCCAATGGCATTCTGTTCATAAAGTCGTACCCTCTGCCAGTGACTCCATGGTTATTCCCCCTTTTCTTTCTTCTAGGTGCCAGATATCTGGTTTTATTTTGAGGCCTTAGATCCATTTGGAGTTGTGTTTGGTACAGGGTAATAAGTATGGATCTATAGATTCTTCTATATGCAGCTGTACAGTTTGACCAGCATCATTTGTTGAAGATGCTGTCTTTTTCCACCCAGTGTGTATTCTGACTTCTTTATCAAAACTCAGGTGTCTATAGGTGTGTGAATTTATATCTGGGTCTTCAATTCAATTCCATTGATTGTCTCTGTGCCAATACCATTTGGTTTTGTTTGTTTGGTTTTGTTTATATTTTTACTATAGATCTGTAATACAATTTGAGATTGGACATGGTGATACCTCCAACAGTCTGTTATTCCTCGGGATTGTTTTGGATGTTTTTATTTCCATATGAAGCTGAGAATTGTCATTTTAAGATCTGTGAAGAATTGTGTTGGAGTTTTGATGGAGATTGCACTGTAGAAGTGGTTCTCTTATGAATGTGCGTGCCCTTTTTGTGTTGAGTTCATGATGTTAAGGATTGCAATGTCCTCTTGGTAGATTTTTCCTTGGATGACATGTAGTGTCCTTCCCTGTGTCTTCTGATTAATTTTGTTTTGATGTCTATTATGTAAATGTATTAAAATAGTGTTTGTCAGATATTAATATAATAAAATGAGCAACAGTTTGTTTCTTATGTCTATTTGCTTGAGATCCTCTTTCCCATACCTTTAGCCTGAAGTAATGTCTGTCCTTTATGTTAAGGTGTATTTCTTAGATGCAGCAGAAAGGTGGATCCTTTTCCTCCCCCACATTCATTCAGTTAGTCTGGAATTCCCCAATAACCAGACTGAGAGTTACCATTGAGCCATATTGATTCCTGTTATTTTGTTTTTGTGATTTTTTTCCTGGTCTGGAATTATTTATTCCTTGTGTTTTCCTGAGTGTGGTTAACCTTTTCATGTTGAAGTTTTCCTTCTAACATCTTCTGTAGGGCTGGGCTTGTAGATATACTACTTAAAGATGGCTTTATCTTGCGATATCTTTCTTTCTCCTTTATTGAGACTGAAAGTTTTGAGGCATACTGTAGTCTGGGCTGGCATCTATGGTCTCTTAAATTTTGTAGAACATCTGTCCAGGTAATTCCAGCCTTTAGAGTCTCCACCGATGACTCAAATGTAAATCTTTGTAGATATTTAGTCTTATTCCCTTGCAGCTTCTAATATTCTTTTTTTGTTCTATACATTTAGTGTTCTGGTTATTATATGCTGAGGGGAATTTCTTCTCTGGTCCAATCTGTTTTGGTGTTCCCTATGCTTCTTGTACCTTGATAGCATCTCCCTCAGGTTAGGGAAATTGTCTTTTATGATTTTATTGAAAATATTTTCTGTGCCATTGGCCTGTGTTTCTTCTCTCTTATCTATTCCTATTACTCATATATTTAATCTCTTCATAGTGCCCTAGATTTCCTGGATGTTTTGTGCTTGGAGTTTTTGTTTTGTTTTGTTTTTCTTTGTTTTGTTTTATTTTTTATTTCACTTTATTGTGTGTATGGTGGAAGGTTTTTTTTTTGTTTGTTTGTTTTTTAATTTAACATTTTCTTTGATGGAGGTGTCCTATAGCTGTTTTTGCTACTTTGTGAGTTTGTTTGTTTTCTTATTTATTTAATGTATGTGAGTACCCTGTCACTCTCTTCAGACACACTAAAAGAGGGCATTGAATCCCATTACAGATGGTTGTGAGCCACCATGTGATTGCTGGGAACTGAATTCAGGATCTCTGGAAGAACAGTCAGTGCTCTTAACCACTGAGGCATCTCTCTAGCCTCTTGTGGGTTCTTCTTTTTCCCACCCTATATCCACTCCCTGCAAATCTCCTTTATCACTAGGTAGGAGAGAAAGAAGAATAGAAAGGGGGTAGGAGAGAGGGGGGGGAGAGAGAGACCCTGAATCTAATTTCTTTCCTTTTGTCTCCTTTTGAGTATGACTACTAACAGACTGAAACCAGACTGAAGCCCCTTGAACCTGTCTCCACCAAAGGAACCCTTGAAACCAGCCACCAAACCTGTTTCTCGGGGCCCTAGCATTTATATATCCTCTGAAAAGTTTTCAGAATTCCAAACATCACACAATCGTAGAAACTATCTGCAGCTAGTAAAACCACACCCTTTTAGAGCATGAGGCAAATCATAGTCAGCTGCTGCAGACTGTCTAAAGCAGCTCCATGCCCCCACACATGGGATTAAAACAAAAGCACATTCTTAAAATATTTCTGTGTTTTGTAAAGAAACCAGAATTCCACTATAGTATCTGTTTTTTGTACCTTGTCTTCAGTCACTGGAACTTTGATTGGGATTGCATTGACTCTGTAGATTGCTTTCCATAGGTAGTAGTTTTCACAATATGAATTCTTCCAATTCATGAGCATGGGAGGGCTCTCCATCTTTAAGTGTCTTCTTCAATTTCTTTCTTTGGGATTTTAAAGTTTTTTTGTATAGGATTTTCACTACTTTTATATAGGTTTATCAAAGACATGCTATTATCTCTTTTTTGAGGATATTGTGATGGGATTATTTTCTGATTTCTTTCCCCGTGTGTTTGTTGATGGTAGAGGGACTTTTGTGTGTTAGGGTTCTATCCTGTCTCCTGCTTTTCTGAAAGCTTTTATCAGCTCTGAGAGTTTTCTGGTGGTGATTTTCAGAGTTTCTTATGTGTAAAATCATATTATCAGGAATCAAGGCTACTTCCTCTGTCTTTCTTTGTACTTCTTTCTTCTGTCTTACTGTGTAGCTAAGATTCCAATCACTATGTTGACCAGGAGCAGGAAAAAGGGACACCCTTGTCTTCTTGTTCCTGGTTTTAAATGTTTTGAGTTGGTGTTTTGTTTTGTTTTCCATTTAGCACAATTTTAGCTATAGGTTTGTCATGTAAGGGTCCATGATTCTTGAAGAATGATAACCCAGATAGTATGCAACAGCTAAGAGTGTTTATTCTGCAGAGAACCTGCATGTAGGGGTCCACCATACTTTGGGATAGAAGGCCAACATGTAGACTTTGCAGAGTTAATTTAAAGCCTGTTAAGGTAGAGGTGAGTGATTTTTACCTTTCTTTCCCTTGATTGGCTGGTTCTATCTCCAGGGGTTTGGGTGCCTTTGTGATTGGTTAAGGCTCTGGGGAATTTTTGGGGACTTTCACTGATTAACTATACTTGGTCAAGCTAGATGGTGGGGCAGCTTCTACAGATCGTGATTGGGTACCCATGAAGTTGACTCAAGTTCAGTGGTGGGGCAGCTTCCTGATTGGCTGTCCATGAGGGGTGATTCCTGGAATTGACTTGTTTTAGACTTTTCCAGTTCTGGGAAATGGAAGCTTAGGCCTAGTCTCCTAAACAGCCAGTTTGCGGCCTGTCATGGAGTCAGCCTGCCTCAGGCTGGTTGACTCTGTGCTCTCAGTCACAACAGACTTTATTATGTGGAGATACGCTCCTTCCATCCTTAGTCTCTCCAGAGCTTTCATCATAAGAAGTGTTTAATTTTATCAGATGGCTTTCCTATGTCTGTTGAGATGATCACATTATGTCTGTCTTTGAGTCTATTTATGTGATGGATGGCATATGTTGAGCCAACCCTGTATCCCTGGAATGAAGCCTACTTGATAATAGTGAGTGATCTTTTTTTTCCTTTTTGAATTCAGCTAGAAAATATTTTATTGATAAGTATTGCACTTATATTCATCAAGGAGACTGCTCTGCGGTTTTTTGTTTTGTTTT
Organism: Mastomys coucha; assembly: GCF_008632895.1. Classification (NCBI taxonomy): domain Eukaryota; kingdom Metazoa; phylum Chordata; class Mammalia; order Rodentia; family Muridae; genus Mastomys; species Mastomys coucha. The sequence continues at coordinate 19,353,365 of NW_022196894.1, read as the reverse complement.
GTTTTGTTTTGTTTTTGCCTGTCTTTATTTGGCTTTAGTATGAAGGCAATACTGGCTTTTTAGAAGGATTTATAAGTGTTCCTTTTTTCCTTGTTCCTTGGATCCATTTCAGAATTATTGGTGTTAGCTTTTTATTTGCAGATATGGTCGAGTTCTTCCATCAGTTCATCTGGTCTGGGATTTCTCCTTGTAGGCTCTTACTACTGTTTCACTCTTGTTGCTTGTTATAGGTCATGTGGGTAACTTATCTCATTTATTGTTTAATTTTGCTAGGTTATATGCATCTTGAAAATTCATCCATTTTCCAGTTTGGTAGAATATAGCTTTTAACAGTATATCTTGGGGGGGTGGTGGCGCACGCCTTTAATCCCAGCACTTGGGCGGCAGAGGCAGGCGGATTTCTGAGTTCGAGGCCAGCCTGGTTTACAGAGTGAGTTCCAGGACAGCCAGGGCTACACAGAGAAACCCTGTCTCAACCGCGCCCCCCCCCCCCAAAAAAAGGAAAAAAACAAAAACAAAAACAGTATATCTTGGTATTCTGAATTTTATTGACACATATTTTAATGTCTCCCCCTATAATCTCTGGTTTTATTAATTTGGACCCCTTATGGTGATGGTCTCTCAGTCCTGCCTGTCTTTACAAAAAATAAAATTATCATGTCATTGGTTCCTTCCATTTTTTTATTTCTTATTTTTGTTTTATCGAATTTTGCCCTACCTAATTTTCTCTTCCCATCTACCATTTTTAGGTCACCTGTTCTCATTTTTTAAGGTGTTAAGGTGGATCATTAGTTATTTATTTGGGAACATGCATGTCTTGAGTTAATTTGGTGTGTGTGTGTGACTTCCTCATTGCATGCTTGGACCTCCCTTCTCTGTTAGAGTGCTCTGGCTTCTGAACACTCTATTATCTTTTCCTCTGTGAGCAGCACACATCCTTTAGCATCAGTAAAACTACCAGTAATCCACTGCTGAAACTCAAACTTCCATGAGCACGCTCACCTTCAAGCTGCATAGTCACCTAGTGCGGGACAGTTGCAGCACTAAGCTCGGATGGTTCCCAAAATAGTTTTCTCTGTATGGTTACCAGCTATATTTGTTCATTTCTGATCAAATTTTGGATTTGCCCTTTTAAGGTTTCGTTTGGAGGTAGTAGCAGTTTCACATGGGGTCATGAGAAATAATGCAGAGACACCTTTTGTTCGTTTACCCATCGACACTGACACAGTCAAGGTAAAGAGCATTTCCATTCCAGCTCATCATACCCTTGTGAGGTGTTTTTGTTATAAACCTCACTTAGTAATATAAAACATCATTTGAATAACAAAGAATCATTGATGTCATTTCTTAGTACAGCACGGAGCTGTGTTTTAGAATTAATGTATATTTCTTACTGACTTTGTAAATTAAAGCTAGACACTTTAATGCATCATTTTTTTAAAGCTGTGATCAGTAGAGTTAGTTTCTTCATTTAATGTTGGGTTTCTATAACAAATTCATATATGAGCTTCCACAAAAGGTTCTCTATTTCCAGCTTTGCCTGGATAAGAGTGCAGATGTAATTCTGTTTGCTATTGTCATTTAATATTGCATCACCCTCAAAACGTAACTTAAGGGTCAAGTTACATGCTCAGAAATGTTCTGTCAATGACAGGTGGAGACACGAATTCAGAAGCTGTGATCCATGAACGAGACATACAGTGGGTGTGTGCTGAGTTCCAACTCAGGCAAAATTGTTGACAATTACTTGATTAAATTGTGCACATTCAGATGTGCCCCAGCATTTGTGTCTTGTTTTTCAACAAGGACAGTCATAAAAATAAGCTGGCTTTGTCGCTTTGTTATATGTTAGTTACAGTTGCATGAACAGTGTGATCTTTAACCTCACACATTCATCGGTGATAGAAATAACTCACTAGTGTGTCTGGAAAAGAAAGATGTCGCCTTTTCCTGTGCTCCTAGTGGCTACACGGCAGGGTTCAGTGACCTGTTCTAGACTCCCTCACTACTTTCAGTGAGGAATCTCTGTATCTGTTTTACATAAAAAGGAAAGTTAGGATATCATAACCATCACCATGTGATGAGTCTGTGTCCTTCAGGATTCATTCAGTTTCAGAAACAAGATGGAGAGCTCAGACTCACTGATTATAGTGTTTGGTAAATAAAATGAGCAGAAATCTCTCTGGACCTTGTGTGTGTGGGGGGGTTGGGGTGTGGGGGGAAGGTGTCAGTGAGACAGATATAGAGAGGCTTGACTCTCCTGAGAGGCGTATGTATTTCTTTCCAGTAAGGCATTTCAGATTAAGCACTGATGCAATGTTAAGGGCATCTGCAACTTAGGGGCGGACATTAGCCATAAGAGCATAAAGAGCTTGCCGCTGGGTATAAGCTAACTAGGCGCAGCTGGCTATGAGCTAACCAGATGCAGGTGAGTAACCAGGTGAGAAGGACAAGGCTCTGGGAAGCCAATGTACAAGACACTGTCCCCTTTTTACATATTTTTGCATCGAATGTCACTAAAAGTAACAGATTTAGTTGTCAATAGTGGTGGCTTCTAATCAGAAGCTTCTAGCTGTTTCAGAAAGGAGACCATCCAGGGCATCCCAGGGACAAGGAACTAAGTATTAGTTAATCAAGAAAGACCACTTGCCTTTTGATGGCTGTGATAGAGTAGGCTCCCTTATATGGCAAGCTACAAATTGGTCATGCAAACATGAGATCAAAGAAAGCATAGTCCTATTAACTAGGAGCAGACCCTGCTAAGGGCTAGGACCAGAGACATGGGTAAGGTTAGAAAAACTCGATGGCCTGGGCCAACAGCCAGCAAGGCCTGGCAAAGGTGGACAGAAGGGGGTTTCCTAGAACGCTGGCTAGGAGGAGCCAGGGAATGAAGAAAGGGCAGGCACATAGATACAGTTCAGTGAAGATGGGATCGGATAGGGTTCCACTGTCCCTGTGGCCACTACAAAATTTGGAACCTCCCAGTCTTTATTTGTATAGCACAGGGGAAGGGGTTAGCTACTCTGGGTAGGAGATCTCTTTAGGAGAGCTGTCTGGGAGGAGGAAGCTATAGTCTTTGTTCACATAACCAATCATCCATAAATATTCTTACTTGCACTCCTGGGGGGAGCTTTGCCATACCTCTTGAGCCTGGTCCGTAAGGGTATCTGCTTTGCCACATTGTTTCATGGGTCAGTTGACTCACAACATGGCCATGCCAAGATCAAAATACATGTTCACTCTGGATGTCATTCACTCAGGGCATCCGCCATCCCTGCAGGTTTCAAACATCTCCCTGATTTGGTAGGGTGACATGCATCGACCATGTAGACCCTCCACCGGGCCAACTTGCGAACTGCTCAGAGAATTGAGCAGTCTCATTAGAAATGACTGTGTCCAGTTCCTTCCTTAAGTCCTGTTTGAAACCCTACACAGCCAGCTTCACAGTTTGATCCTCCGGAGCTTTACTAATCTCTCCAGAGCTCTGCTTTCTGCCACGTGTCTTTCATCTTTCTTCCTTCTATAAGAATAAAACTGCTCTAAAACTTGCCCTTCACTCTTTGAATTCATGAGGACACAGACCCACTAGCAACCTAGTTATGCACACCAAGACACTCTTTCCCATTTCAGTACAGGACAGGCCTCGTTTCAGTACCAGACAGGATTTACTGAAGAATATGTTAATTTATGTTAATCTTAGTTTCAAGCACTTCTTGATGTTTTTATTTCTTTTTAATAGACAGAAGCTATCAAGGTTGGTCCAAGTGGCCAGCTCAGCTCCTAGATTGATAGCTGTCAGATGTGGCCCAGGATGGAGAGGGACTGAGGCTGGATTGGAGTGTTATCTGTCATTTCATAATCCCAGAGTCTGGCTAGGCTGTGAGTACCATTTCTACCTGAAGTCCCATCAGAGTCAGTAGCAACTGTTGTTTTTGAAGAGGGTGTAGGAAGTGTCAATCAAGAGCCCATGTTTTCCTGATGTAGTGAGTTGCTTGCTTTAAATGCCAAACAACTGCTCAGGGAAACTGTCTTTCATCTGTAAATGCCCTGAGGAGACTTTACTCCAATTATGGGAGCCCCAAGGAGACTTCACTGAAGCCACAGAGACCTCTGCAGTTGTCATGGCTACTGCATCTGTCCCAGAGGCCACCATTTTAATAATTACTGCCTTAGAAGTTTTTCAGCCATTATCCCTGTAGATACACCCTACTGTGGCTCTGCAGGATGGGCCATTGATGACAACCTTTGATGATCCTACCCTGCGTCTTTCCATGTGTCTCTCCATCTATTGCAGGAGTCTCACTGCAGCCCAGAAAGTACACGTCCTCACCCAAGACCCCGAGGACAAGCAGGCTCAGCACACCTTTGCCAAGTACGAGGAGTATGATGACTAAGCAAAACATGGAGGCTGTGCGTATGCAGGCCTGGCTGTCTAAGCAGCCATCTTCTAATTCTCCTCAGGTCAATCCAAGAGACCTATGCTCCACCCGCTATGCTACAGCATAGCTTCAATAAAGCTTACTGCCATGGGTATTGCATACCTGGCAGTCTTTTAGGCAGTGTAGACTAAGATGGTTGCACAACGGGAGAGGCTGCTAGCCCCAAGCACAACTCACAGGTATGGGGGGTTGAAGATTTCCTCGGAGTGGCTGGGGCAGAGACTGTTGAAAAGGAAAGAGAGGGATAAGAGCTGCAGAGATCTGAGATTGAGGAAGGCCAGGATTGTGAAATTGCTGCAGGCCCCAGCTGCTAGAAGAGGTCCATCCAAAGATCTGCTGAGAGTTCCCACCTCCATCTGCTGAAGGACCTGTAGGAATGGCTGGAGCCAAGCTGCTGACATTCTGTGTGTGCAGTAACACTAGGTGCTGAGGGCTATTGGCACTCAGGAGTTTGGAGTGGTAACTGCTAAGAATTGAAGGCTATTGCTGTTCCATGTGTGAGACTGACTCCCAGCACCCAGGGAGCCACTTGGCATGTTCATGATTTCTAAGAAGAGTCAGTAATGGACCTTCATCCAGTTGGTGACACTGAGGGTCAAATTCAGGGTCTCCTGTTTGCTAGGCAAATGTTCTACCACCAAGTTAACCCTTCAGCCTTCTGTTTTATTAATTTGCCACCTGGTAGCAATATATGGTACAATTATAAGAATTAGACATAACATAATACACTGTAGTATTGCCAACTACCTTGATCATAATTGTCTTTGTAGCCTTGATAAACCAAACTCCTAGCAATTAAGACTTAACAATAATAACAGCTTAGCAATTGAGCTTCTAACATTAGAATATTAGGTATCACCTTACCCATAGAGATACAGCAGGAATAGAAAGATTATGTACGCAAACCCCTCTGACATCATATAAATCTGAGCATTTACTCCTCTGGTCACAAAGGAGGTGAGGCAGCCTGTGTGGGAGGGAAGGGGTGTTTCTCTGGCTGGTGCTTTGATCCATGTGTTAGAAGGGGTTGAGAGAGATCGAGGCATCACTCCATTACAGGTTCAACTCCCATTTGCATAGACTATGTGCTGTGATCTACGGCAGACATTAGGGTGTCATCCCGTGGAGCTCATTCACTACCCAGCATGTAGCAGGTTATGTGTTGATGACTTCTGCTTATTTCTAAGATATTGAAAAAGAGGAAGGTAGTTGATAGAATGCTTGGTTGGCACGCAAGGGTTAAAATCTATCACAGGTCTGCCGTGCCAGCACCTGGGAGGTAGAGGAAGAGGATCAGAAGGTCAAGGATACATTGTGAGTTCTGGGCTGCCTGGGATTCATGAACTCCGCCTCAAAGAAAAAGCTACTGAACATAAAATCTTAGTAACAATTTCTTTTGTTTATTAAGTAATTCTTAGGGTAGGGACAGAGACATCATTTGTGCACTTAACACCCTCCTTGATGTAAAAATTGACATAATTTCTTCATGAACTTTCTTGGGTTTTGACAAAACCAGGCAGAACAGGTACACACATTAAAACGTTATCATTTATTTATAACAAAATGCCATTTAAAAATGCATCTCTGGTTAGCTTCTAGAAACTTCCTATTCTGTGAGAGGGGAGCATGTGGAGGCTAGGAGGTTGGTATCAGGTGCTCTCTACCTTATTTTATTTTTAGTTAGAACTTTATATATGATTGTTTGTGTACACAAGCATGTGTTGGCGCACACACATCATGTGTGTGTGGGTGCACATGCCATGACATGCGTATGGAACCTGGAGGACTGGTCCTCTTCTGCCACTGTACCTAGGTTCTGTGACTTAAACTCCAGTCACCAGGCTTACACAGTGGGTGCTTTTACCTGCTGAATGATCTTGCTGGCCTGTTGTACCTTACTTTTGGAGACAGAGCCTCTCCACTGATCCTAGAGTTCACCAGTTCATCTAGATTTGCTGTTATGGGAGCTCTAGGGATCCCACTGTCTCTGCCTCCCCAGCTCTGAGATTTTAGATGTGTGTTGGAGCACTCTGTTTCCCCCTACTCCCTTTTATACATGTAGGTTCTAGAAATTGAACTCAGCTCATCATCCTTGCAGAGCAGTAGATTTACTGGCTGAGCCACCTCCTCAGCTTCAATTCTTATGGTAGCTTATAGATACCATAGAGGTGTAAAATCTGCTGTCACCGGTTAGAATCTCTTGGTAAATTTTGCCTGTTGTTTGGATCTTAAGTGTCTGTCAAAGGCATGTGTATTAAAGTCTTAGTGTGACCTTTCACAAGTATGGACTAGTAGGAAGTCTTTGAATCACTGCAAGCATGCCTGAGAGGCTGTTATGAGTCCTGTGATGGCTAATCTTGATTATCAGCTTGACAATGAGATTTGGAATCACTATAGCAACAAATCTCTAGGCATATCTGAGTGATTTAATTGAGGTGGGAAGAATCATTCTGAACTGTAGTACCATTGCATGGGTTCAGGTCAGGCATCTGGTTGCAGCAATGAGAAAGTCAGAGAAGTAGGGCCATTTGCTAGGATGAACCTGGCCATGTGGTTTATAGAACTTCAGAACTGGTTTATACGAGGCATGTAGTTGAGTTTGGGACTTTGGGCTGGAAAAGTCCTAGAGTTGTGTAAGCAGAGCTTACTGGGCCATTGTGATGGGAGTTTGGAAGACTAATGCCAAGAGTAATGCAGACAATGGAGGCCAAGATCTTGACATTTCAGAGAAGAAAAAAAGAGCTCTATAAGGACTTGACGAGGGTCATTCCTGTTATAGCAAAGAATCTGGCTCCATCCTGCTTGTACCCTGAGAACTGTAGTGAGATTAAATTTAAAGGTAGCGTACTAATGTTCTTAGTGGAGGGATCTTCAAGTCAGGATAGCTCAGGCTGTCATGGTTACTGCTCACTGTTCTCACCCAGGCCTACAGTGAGAGCTAAAAGAAGAGCAGCTCCTGGTTGCTGGTAAGATCCCATTGCTGAAGATACTGCACACTGTGGTCATAGGACATGGAGGAAGCGAGTTGGTACTGAGTAGAAATCTTACTCCCTACTGGCCAGCATGCGTAGTATTAGAAGGTGCTGCTGGAGGAGGTCACCAACAGTCGTACCCAGCTGTGAGTACTGTGAGCTACAATAAAGTATTGCCATGGGTGACATAGTGTCATGAATGTTTTGGAAGTAACCAATCCCTTTCTGGTTGGTGCTATTCCATAGGAAGAAACATCTGATCAAGAGCATGTGGCTTTACTTGTTCTTTTCAAAGATGTTTTAATGGAGGATCCTCTGCCTTCCATGTGCATGTTAGAATAATATTCTAGCTTTGTGATTTGATTTTGGTTTGTGTTGAGTCTGTAGGTCATTTGGTGGAGATATGACTTTCATTTAAGTATCTTGAAGCTCTGTTGTTAGATTTTTTTTTTATGTGTATGAGCACACTGTAGCTGTATAGATGGCCGTGAGCCATCATGTGCATGGCTCCTGGGAATTGGATTCAGGGCCTCTGCCAGCCCTGCTGGCTCTGGCCTGCTGGCTCCGACGTAATTCACTGTAGCTGTCTTCAGACGCACCAGAAGAGGGCATCAGATCTCATCACGGATGGTTGTGAGCCACCATGTGGTTGCTGGGATCCGAACTCAGGACCTTCTGAAGAGCAGTCAGTTCTCTTACCCGCTGAGCCATCTCGCCAGCCCTGTTGTTAGATTTTATGTGCAAGGAGGATAGTCTATCTCCTGGTCATTTGACCCTCATAACTGCAGAATGATTTTTATTCCTGGATAATATCTTTGCTCTAAAACTAGTTTTATATTAATCTGGTAACTCCATCATTCTTTGGAATAATGTCTCTCTGTTTCATTTCCTTTATAGCTTTTATTTTCGACAATTTATGTTTAAGGTGGGAGAAAGTATATACTATTGGGTCTTGCTTTTGTAGATATTCTCATATCATGACTAATAACCTGTCATCTCATGGTTGTGGATATGGTTGTGGTTATAACTAAGGAAATAAGCATAATTCTGCTACAAATAAGAAGGGCCTTTTCAGCTGGGCAGTGGTGGCACACGCCTTTAATTCCAGCGCTTGGGAGGCAGAGGCAGGCAGATTTCTGAGTTCGAGGCCAGCCTGGTCTACAGAGTGAGTTCCAAGGACAGCCAGAGCTACACAGAGAAACCCTGTCTCGAAAAAAGAAAGAAAGAAAGAAAGAAAGAAAGAAAGAAAGAAAGAAAGAAAGAAAGAAAGAAAGAAATGAAGAAAGAAAGAAGGGCCTTTTCTAGATAGGGTGGCCAGGCAAGGTGCCTATGGAGAGATTATACTGTACTTAAGAAGGAGCTTGCAGAACAAGAAGAGAAGTTAGAAGTATGCCACGTGGGAGGCTGGAAGAAGAGTGGGATTGCAACCAGGGTTTGGGAATGCTCAAAGCAGAAACATCAGCGAAAAGAGTGGCCTTGGAAAGACAAGATTTCAAATAGAATTAAGGCCAGGCTGATGGGAGAGCAGAGCAGAGGAGAGAGAATGTAATGAAACTTGTGAAACTATAAGAGTGAGGCCAGGGCATGTAAGACATTCAAAGGAAACTGCTGCAATCTTACGTCATGAGATGACAGGTTATTAGAATATTTTACCCTAGCAATCAGAACTGGTATAGGAAAAAAAAACTGTGCAAAAATTTATTATAATTATAATAAACTTTTTGTTGTTGAGAAAAACAAAAGCAACCATCCTCTGCCTGCACCCCCAAAAAACCCTAAGTGACCTGGCCATCAGCTATCTCTTTAGATTAGTTTGGAAGAACACATTGCTCTTACTTTACTCCTTGTTGACATCCCTTTAGCAGTTTCTGCACCCGCCATTCCCCATTACCACTCAGATTTCATTTTGTTCTAGTTAAAAGAAAGTTATCAGGTAGGAAAAGGTTAGTCTCTTGATTATAAAATTGAGAAACCTTCTATATTCAAGAGGTATGATTGTTAAAACCTCATTAGCAAGTTCGTCATCTCATGGCACTGACTTCATAAAAAGAATAAGAGACAAATCTGGCCACTGTATATTAATAAAGGGAACCATTGATAAGACTGGGTATGGTGGAGCATGACTTTAATCCCAGGCAGGTAGATCTCTGAGTTCAAGGCCACCCTGGTCTACATAGTGAGTTCCAGGATAACCAGAGGTACATAATAGAGAAACCCTGTCTCTAAAAAGTAAAAAAAGAGAGAAAGAGGAGGAAGAAGAGAAAGAGGAGGAGAAATTATTGTAAATACGTGTTTACTGCATGCTGGGGCTCCTAAATCTTATAAGATAAAAACTAAGTGCATGAAATGTGTCAGACAGGTCCTGATGTTAGTGGTAGACCTCAGTGCTACACTGTCATCTTTAGATAGGCATTCCAAACTAAAACTCAGAGCTAAACCATCATATAGATCAAGTAGTTTCAATAGATAGCTACAAGGCATTTCATTTGAACGGTATGAAATACACAATCTTTTTAGTGGCCTGAAGACTCTCCTTTAAAACTGATCACATTATGGAACACAGTGCAAGCCCCAATAGATACAAAGTAACTGAAACAATTCTTTGTATTATCAAATTATAGTGGGATAAAACTAGTAATCACCAGCAAGAGAAATCACAGAGATGACACAAATACTTGGGTACTGAACAATACACATTTGAATAGACAATGTCCTCAAATTAGATGAAAGTGAAAGAACAACTTACTAGAGCCACTGGTACAGCTAAGCTGTTCTCAAAAGAGGGCTTATAGCTACAACTATGCTCAGAGAAAGGCTTATAGCTACAACTGTGCTCTCAGAGAAGGGCTTATAGCTGCATCCATGTGCTCTCAGAGAGGGGCTTATGCCTATTACCCTGTGCTCTCAGAGAAGGGCTTATAGCTGCATCCATGTGCTCTTGGAGAAAGGCTTATAGCTACAGCTACGTGCATTAAACATCATAGGAAGTAACCTCAGGATGCACGTCAAACATTCAGAAAAACAGGAAGCCAAGCCAATGGCAGTAGAAGGGGAGAAGTAAGAAAGACTCATAGAAATGAGTGGACTAAATGCTAGAAGACTAACATAATCAAACAAGGAGTTGGCTATATATAAAAACAGCTACAGATCCTTACCCAGACTGCCCAAAGAGGGGACCTGGCTTAGTTTCTTTTCTATTGCTAGGAAGAGACACCATAACCAAGGCAATTTATAAAAGGCAATGTTTACTTTGGCTAACAGTTCCAGAGGGTTAGAGAGTCTGTGCCCATCATGGTGGGGAGCATGGCAGCAGGCAGGCAGGCATGGTGCTGTAGCAATAGCGGAGAGCTCACATCTGATTCACAAGCATGAGGTGGGGTGAGTGGGAGGAACTAACTGGGAATGGTGTGGGTTTTTGAAACCTCAAAGCCCATGTGCAGTGAGTGATATCTCTCTTCCAACAAGACCACACCTCCTAATCCTTTCCAAACAATTCCACTAACTGAGGACCAAACATTCAAACCTACGAGCCTATGTAGGCTATTTTATTCAAACAATCTCAGGACCCCAAATAGAGATGATTAAAGGAGCTTGTTACAACAGATTGCAGTTAAATCCTGAGGAGTACTAGGGAATATTTTGAAACATAAATTCAAAAAAGCTGGAAAATAAGAATAAGTAATTTTAAAAACATGTATGACCTTCCAAAATTAAATTGAGAATGTGTGTGTGTGTGTGTGTGTGTGTGCTATAATTTCCCTGATGAACATAGATGCAAAAATTCTCAAAAAAATAAATAAATAAAAGCAAAATAAATTGAAGAACACTTTAGGTGTTGCAAATGTCATGACCAAACTTCACCCCAGGAATGCAAGGAGGTTCATACACAGATCTATAAATGTAATACAACATATAAGTATACATGAGGACAGAAATCACATGATCATCTTAATAGATACAAAAAAGGCATCTGATGAAGCTCAACACACTTCATGATAAAAACACTGAAGGAAATGGGAACCAAAGGAGGACATTTTACTGTAGGCATAGTGATATGGTGCACGATGGAAAGATTTTCCCTGTGTTGCTCAAATGCTGATTTCTCTGCCCCCATGTCTGGTTGCAGTCTGGACATGGTATTTTCTAAGTATTTCCTGAAGGACTTGCCTTTGTACTTCTTTTGGGACACCTTTCCCCCCCCACCCCCCAAAATTTAGATAAATGAAATACTTAGAATAAGCATTACAATGTCATGTCTGGATTGCAACTAGATACGGGGACAGAGAAATCAGCATTTGAATAATACAAAGATAATCTTTACAGAGTATCCAATGACATGCCTAAATCTCAATACAGTGAAGCTATGTATGACAATGCTATAGGCAGTGTACTGTGTGTGTGAGAGAGAGACAGAGACAGAGAGATAGACAGAAAGAGACACAGACACACACACACACACACAGAGAAAGAGAGAGAGAGAGAGAGAGAGAGAGAGAGAGAGAGAGAGAGAGAGAGAGCGAGAGAGAGAGCAATTCCTCTGAATTCTGGAAGAAGATGAGGAAGATGCCTACTCTCTGATGTTATTAGCATAGTGTTTGAAGACTTGGCTTGTGCAAATAAGACAAGACTAAGAAATAACAGAAATGCCGATAGGAAGGAAGAGATGACATGATCTTGGACATGCCATACCCTAAAATCTCACTAGAAAATTTGGAGTTCTGGTAAACATTTCCAGCAAAATAGCAAAATAACAAGATACAAAATCAGGATGCAAAAATCAGTAACTTCTACATCCTTTTGATGATTATAAGTTTTAAAAACTATCCAGGAATACACCTAACCAACAAGGTAAAAGATCTCTACAATGAAAATATTAGGCCACCAGAGGAAGAAATTGCAGAAACTCTAGATAATGATAAGACTTCCAGGGGTCAATGGATTGGCAGGGTCAATATTGATAAGTTGGCCACATTACCAGAATCAGTTAACAGAGTCAATGCAAGCCCCATCAGATTTCCAATGGCCTTCCTCAAAGAGCAACAACAAAATCTTGAAACTAGCATGAAAACAAAACAGAATAACCACAAAGTTGTATGCTGGAAACAGTGCAATACCTGATTTCAAATATGTCAGCACAAAATAGCTTTAGGAGCTGGAACAGAGGAATCACATGTTTTGATTGGGCCTGTGTAACTTAGCAAGGTGCTAAATCAAAATTGAGTACAATGAAGCAAAAGGGAAGGACGCCAGAGATGTTAACTGAGTGATAGCATGTGTGTGTAGCAAGCGCGGGGTCCCAGGTTCAATCCCTAGTCCAAGAAGAAAGGAATTATGGAAGCACAGAGGTCTAGCAGGAGTTTCTGGAGAGATTAACCTTCCAGTACACAGAGAGGCTGGACTATCCATCAGTTTAGAAGACTCAGTGCATATTTGCTCTTAAGGGAAGACCATTGGGCCTTCTTTCTGCAGCCATTCTAGTTGCTTACGGGACCAGCTTTATAGAAGATCTTGCTTTTGGGTGTCTCAAAGTGGACTAGAGTAGAGTTGGTCATATTTGATTCTATTTTATTATCTTTGCTGGTCCTGATAGCCCCACTGTATTTGGTCAGTAACCTGGCTGGTTCCTTTGTCAGCTTGACATAAGCTAGCGTCATCTTAGAGGAAGGAAACTCAATTGAGAGAAGGCCACCATAAGATGTGCCTACAAGCAAGCCTGTAGGGCATTTTTTTCTTTTTTTGACTGATGATTTATGTATAAGGACTCAGCCCATTGTAGGTGGTGCAAGCCTGAGAAAGTAGTCCTGGGTTCTCTAAGAAAGCAGCCTGAGCAAGCCATGAAGGGTAAGCCAACAAGCAGCGCTCCTCCATGGCCTCTGCTTCAGGTCCTGCCTCAAAAAAAGAATTTGTGGCCTGAGAGCTCTAAGCTGAAATGCTTTTTGGTCATGGTGTTTTATCACAGCAATAGCAACTAGGAGAGGCAGTGTGTTGGAGGAAACAAGAGGAAGAGGAAAGAAGAGATTGGTCCCGTAGCGTTCTGCAGACAGACAGGTATGGGATAACAGGGCAGCCCAGGAGAGCCTGCCTGAGACGGGCGTGGAAGCTGCAGGTCTCCCCTGTGTTGGCAGCCAGGGCTTCCCTTCTGTTCTGTTCTTTAGCAGATTAGACTCGGCCTGTTCAGGCATAAGACTGTCTACTTTACCGAAGCTTGCCGCCTTGAATGTTAATTGTGTCCAAACCCATTTTCCAAGTTGACATAAAATTAACCATCATCACCTACCGAGCAGCAATGTGACTGGTTAGCTGGATTTCCAAGAACATTTACTTTGAGGGAAAGATTTTCTGCCTTCATCACATTTTGTGAGCCTTTGTGATTTCGTGACAAAGCTATAGATTTTTTTTTTTTTTTGAGTTATTAGCCTCAGTGGACTCTACGAGATAATTGTTTTGAATAGAATGAGGTCCACTTTTTCCAACAAAACAACAAAAGCCTCATTAATCCCTTTGCTTGAAAGGATCCTGTAGTCTCACCTGCCATCCGAGTTGTGGCTGCAGGAACTCAGGGAAGCCTGTGTGGTTCTTCATTAGCGACTTAGTTTTTAATCCTCAGTCGGTGCTTTCAGAAGCAGCAGGGGACCGCTTAGGGCCTCATTTGTAGTCAGACTGCTCCCTGGGATGGCATGATTTGCTTGGATTAACCCAGGCTCATCCTGAGCAAATGCACCTGCTGGCTGGCATGTCCTTTCTGTGAGGCCTGTGGCTTTCTTTCTCTCTCTGTGAGGGTCATTTGTTCCAGTAATGCCACTTTCTCTTGTCCTTTCAAGTGATAATTATATCACACATACAGAAAATAATCTTATGTGGCTTTGAAAATCCCTGTGGTCATGTTTCCACATCTCTGGCATATCCACAGACTAAAACTCTCCAAATACTGCCTTAATTGCCCATTTTTGCAGGCCCAGCGTGGACTGGGCCTCATGAGCCGATCCCAGGCCCACTGCCTCCTTAGGCTCATTCAGTGCAGCTCCTTTTGCTTTGGGCCGGACTCACTATAAATCAGGGTACAGTCTTTTGTGTAGGCCTTGAGAAGCTCTTTCCAGTCCCTCCTTGGGGTCTGTTCTAGCCTCTGAGAAGAGCTTTGGCAGCCCAGCCTCAGTGCTTAGCTGTCATTCAAAGAGCTGTGCACCATTACTCGGGCACCACACTGATGCCTTTCACTCTGGAATAAAGATAACCATGTGCTCAGACACTCTGAAGGATGAGTCCAGAATCCTGTTTTGTTTTTTTGTTTTTTCTTTTTTTTCAAGACAGAATTTCTCTTTTGTAGCCCTGGCTGTCCTGGAACTCACTCTGTAGACCAGGCTGGCCTCGAACTCAGAAATCCGCCTGCCTCTGCCTTCCAAGAGCTGGGATTAAAGGCGTGCGCCACCACCGCCCCCCGTGTCCAGAATCTTACTTGTTCAGGAAGCATTTATAGTTTTGCATGACTTTGTTTGGGAAAGAGACTAGCCAAATGTATTCAGCAAAACATTCCTTTGGTTTTCTTAATTTTTTAATCATTTATTGTGGATAAAGAAATATGCAAGTGACAGGCCATATTCTTAAAAGAAATAATTTTTAGAATGCATTATCTTAAATTCTTGCCCCATTAATATTAAACTTAATTAAACTTAAGTAAAACTATTAATTTATTATTTGTCCAATATTAAGCATCTAGAGTGTTATTTGTACTTATTACATAGTGTTCACCGCTCATTAATATAGGTTCCAAATATATAAACTAGGAAGTTTCTTGTTGGTTTGGTTTTGAAATCCTGGGATTCGTTACACATGCCAGGCAAGTGTCCTACCACTGAGCCACATCCAGCTTAAACTGTTGTGTTTCCCAGTAGAAAATGGTCAGAAAATGACCGCCTGCTAGAGACCCACCTGTAAGGGTCCATAATTTGCCTAAGAATAATACCTCCAACTCAAATAATAAGCAAAAGCAAAGAGCATTTATTCTGCAGAAGTCTAGAATGCTGGATTCTACCATCCACCAAGATGGAGGTACCCCAGTGAGCTTGCAGACCTGATTTAAAGCACATTAGGGTTATTCCAGGGAGGGGTGGGTGATCTTTATCTTAATCTGGTTGCTCTATCTCTAGGTACATACAGAACCTTTGCTGGAGCAAGGGGCAGGGTGTGGAAGCTGTCATCTGGAGACTGTTGTTGACCTATTGCCCTTGCCTCAAGCCCTGGTGGGGCAGCTTCTCCTTTTTTTTTCTGACTGGTTGCCTGAGGCCTGGGGTTTTTTTCACTAACTGACTTGCCTGGACTTGCCCAGTTCTTGATAACAGGTTTAAGCCTAGTCTCCTGAACCGCCACTTTGAAACCTGTCATGGAGTCAGCCTGTCTCACCACCCTTTCATGGTTATTGAACTCTTTGCTTCCAATTGAGCAACGGAGACCATAGATTGAATAAAAAGGGCATTTCATCTAACTAAAGTGATTAGAGTATATGAGGAAGGCATACGTGGTTCCTGGGGACATTAGGATAAAGGCACGGGAAGTGACTTCAGAGTTCTGTCCATTATGTCTGAGTACCTGTGTTTGAGCTAGAGGCCACACACTGAAGACTAGTGCATCTGTAGTCTTGTTGGACTGTGTACCCAGTCTTTCTTATTTAATGTTGGGTGTGGAGTGACTCTACATAGCCTTCCTGCTGCCTGAGAAGGCGTCCTTGCACAAAGGCCCCATCACATTGGCTTTTGGTGCTTCTGTCTGGGTTTCTCTCCTCATGCAGTGCCTAAATGGACAGTGTAGAGGACACACTAGTTAGCTTGGAACTACTAACTCTGTTACTTCTTGCCCATAATTCTTGGGGTGTCTCCAGTGGCATCAATTTTAAATCAGCTAACCTAACTACAAGTTGTAAGAGACAAGTACAGGTAATTACTACATCTGATTGAAAAAAAAAAACACAGCAGCATGATAAATATAATTTCTTTAGTTACAGACTATATAATTTATGCCTGTAAATGATAATAGTTTGCTTTAAAAATATATCTCATTGATAGTGTTTGATTATTATTATTACATTTAAAATTGTACTTTAAATGTTTTTAAATTAGCTGTATTCATTTTATTTTATATGTATGAGTACTTTGCATACATGTATGTGTGTGCACCACATGCATGCTTTATACTTGAGGAGGTCAGAAGAGGCCATGGATCCCATGGAACTGGAATTACAGATAGTTGTGACCACCAGGTGCAAACTGGGAATAAAATCCTGGCCCTCTACAAGAGAAACAAATGCTCCTAACTGCTGTGCCATCTCTCCAGCCCCTGATTTTTAAAGTATGAAGTTCCAGAATACTATATTAGTTTGTATAGTTTTTGAAAATGAGGTCCATGAATAATGAACAGACATTGCATCTATAAAAAAAAAATAACCTTTAACAGAGTTATATTTGAAATGCAGTACACGTTTCCTGAGTCCTGCCGAGCCGAGTTAAGCACAGACACTCCAGATCTTACTGTCCCTGAGTCAGCCTGTTGAGTTAGTGCCCGTTTCTTGTTGCTCTCTGCACCTTCACTCCCAGCACAATAAAGAAGCATGGTAGATGTCTCGTGCCTGCTTCCCTCGCTTTAGTTTGTCAGTAGTTCCTGTCTGTTGAATGAGTGGCTTTGGGTAACATTGCTGGAGGTCTGCGGCAGTCTAAAGCCCTGAGCTGGTGCTATGACAGACAGCCCCCGATGGACAGCCAGGCTCAGTTTCCACTGTACTCCCCAATGAAGGATCCTATTTCTTTGTTTACAAATGGAGTTTCCAAACTACAGATTTAGAAATCTGCTCCACAGTTTGGTGACTCAGGCTCTGTAAGTGACAGAAATGGTCTTATAAAATGTCTGTAAGGTTGAGGTATGTTATTTTAGAATGTATGTTTTGGCAACAGGGGTGACCAGTTTTAGTGTTCTAAGATCGTGTACGCAGCTTTTCCACCCTGTTCACTCCTCTTTCCTCCTATCTGCCATTCTGAGTGTATCTTCCTCCACTGAAAATGGCCTTTTCTGAACATGTGGTTTTCATGTTTCTTGCAAGTGACCAATCCTGCAGAAAGGACTCACTCAGCTCTGATCTATAACCACTACTCTCCCAGTTCTTCAGATAAGTAGGACTTTCTGAGTAAATGAAAGAGGTAGACATAGTCACTATACAAAACCATGATTTTTCCCACTGCTCTGGCTTCATATCTCTTACTGTGATAGAATATCTTAACCAAAAGCAACTTAGGAAAGGAAAATATTTACTTGGTTTACAATTCCAGGTTACAATCTGTCATTGAAGGGAAGTCAAAGCAGGATCTCAGGCAGCTCGTCACATCACATCCATAGTCAAGAGCAGAGAGAAACTAATGTGGTCATTCATGTTGCCTCCTTGCACACTCAGCCAGCTTTCTTCACTCATATACAGTTAAGCGCCCAGCCTAGGGAATGGTGCCACCTATAGTGGGCAGGGTCAATCAAGGTTTCCCTCTACAGGCTGACTTGATCTACATACTTCCATAAGCGAGATTCTCTTTCCAGGTGTCAAGCTGACAGTTAAAACCACCCTGTCTAGCTACTGAAAGGAAATAGAAGCTGTAGAGTTCTTACTCTGCACCATCTATACATGGCCTGTTTTAGTTGAATTTATACAGCACCATGATTCTGAACTCTGACCCTGAATAGGGTCACTTCTAACGAATTGCCTGTGTCCATGTATTATACAAAGGGTTCTGTTGTGCCAGTTTATGCAGCAGGGTAGGTTTTTGTCACTCCAGTTTTTTTTTCAATAATCTGGGTAATAAGACTGGTTGTGGCCACAGGGGAGTCTGCCTCTTTGCTGCTGTCCTTACCATCCCTTGCTCACCCACACTCCTTCACACTTGGGGCTTCTGCATAAAAGCAGGCCACTTCCCTCCTATCCTTGTGGCCTAGCCTTCCTTCAGTTCGTAGTCTGTGCTTTCTGTGGAGCCCTTTGTAGCTCTTTCAGCCTTTGCTTTTCTCTGAGCACTATGCATAGTTTGTAGTCACGACGCTTTGCTTCCTTCTCCTGAAGTGTGTGTGTGTGTGTGTGTGTGTGTGTGTGTGTGTGTGTGTGTGTTAATGAGTGGGACGCTCTCCCTTGTGGGCCTGTGTACTGGAGGCTTTCCACAGAGATCTCTGGCCCGGCCAGATGCGAGAGGCATGCAAAGGGGAGCAAGCTCGAGCAGGGAGGGGAAGTCATTTCTACCTCTTCAGCTGCTGCAGTTGGCTCCACCTCTGTCTCCGCTGTGCCAACTGGGTTACTCCTCTGTCTCCCTGTGCCGAGTCCTCAGGTCGGGCTGGGCAGCGTAGCTTAAGGCAGCATTTCAGGAGAGCAGAACTCTTCCCACGTGTTACAACTCTTATGACAGAAGCTCTCCAATAACAGAGTAGTTCTCACACACCTTTAATTCTTCTGAATAGGATTTTTTTTTTTTTTTTTTGGTTTTTCGAGACAGGGTTTCTCTCTGTAGCCCCGGCTATCCTGGTACTCACTGTGTAGACCAGGCTGGCCTCGAACTCGGAAATCCACCTGCCTCTGCCTCCCAAGTGCTAGGATTAAAGGCGTGCGCCACCACCGCCCGGCCTGAATAGGATTCTTATATACAGTTTTGGGGTTGGTCAGGGTCTGACAACAGGCACTTCTCATTGGCTTAGTCTGAGAGCTTGGGGAGACCTTATTTGCATGTGGGAAGGCTGGGTGCTGCTCCTGATGGTCACACACCTCTCTGTGGGAAGGTGGGGGCGGCTGTGAGAGGCTGTAGCTGTAGCTGGGACAGGAGCCAGGAGCCCAGGAGGCGTGGCCAAACACCTGGCCGGCCCTTGCAGGAGGAAGTCACCTACTAGGTCTCCGGGGTTCAAAGCCTGCACTCGACCTGGGACCAGGCTGCCTGTGCACAGCTCACCGCCCCATAGTCCCCTACATCCAACACATGAGTTTTGAGAAGGGAATTCCCAAGTGGTCTGGGCATCCCCTCTATGTTTGGTAGGCCCCACTAGTTGCTGTACTCTAGAGGGGTTGAGGTGTGGCCCACAGTAGTGGGAATTACAGAAGTCCATTGCCATTGTTAACGGACTTGCCCTGTGTAGGTTGCTTTGTGGTGCTTGCTTTTACAAGCAAGGAGACCAGTGGAGTGGCTGAGTCCCCTGTGACCATGGCCAGCCTTATTACTCATCCATCTCTTACCTGTTTGACTGAAAGCCAGATTTAAGTTGGATCCTAGAGAAAGGTGTACCTGACTGGGGTTTTTAGTTAGATTTGTCTGAGGCCTTCAGAAAGAGAGGTGGAGGTGGAAGACCAAGGCAGATGTGGCTGCTCTCTCCTTAGAACCTGCTTCTAGCTACCAACATCCCCCTCGGCTCTGCATTGACTGGTCCCTACCACCCTTTTAATCCAGCCACCTTAGGCCTACTCTGTATATGGGGTCTAGCAGAGTCTCAGAGGTCTGAGGCTGACCAAATGGTGGCCCGACAAGGTCTGTAAACAAGAAAGGTAGAAACTTAGGATGCTCCGGGCACCAAGCTTAGGCTCGGAGACATTTTCATGGTGAGTCCTTCAACATCTGTCTGAAGCAAATATCTTAATCACTTGTACACTGTGGAACAAAATGTAAGAATGTTACCTATGTTACGAAATCCAAGAACAGAGGAAGAGCACATTGGGGCTCATTGGGAGGTCTTCAGTCCAGTCTTTAATCACGTCCTGCAGCTGGCTACCTTCCTGGGAGGATGTCTCCTATTTTCTTTCTCTCCACAGCTTAGATGAGAACTTCATGGTCCAGCCTCTCTTACAGCCTATTCTTCGCTTTCATCTCTTTGTGGTTCATCCGCACACATTTTCTCTGTGTCTGCCTGCCCTGCCTCTCTGAGACCTTCACCGTTCCCTGTAGTACCCCACAGTGGGTGCCATGGCCTTGAGCTCCAGGACCCACCCAGCCATACTCCTGTTGTCTGAACCCCACTCTGAACTCACCTTGGCTCTAAAACTGGTCTGGAATAGTCTGCTTGCTGCTGCTCAGCTGCCATGTCCCCAGCCTTGACAGAGCTCCCCCAGAGCCTGTTCCCCGCCTGTGCAGAGTCATTCCGCATGTTCCTGTGCTTTACGTTGCCCTGAAGTGGCTTTGCTTCTTTACATTCTGCCTCAATCCAAAAGCTTCCAGAAATACCACTGCGTCTTTCTTTCCCCTGTAGCATTTGACTTAGTACAGACAGTGGCTATTCGGTAAGCCCTTGTTCAGTGAGTAGATATGCCCGCTGGGCCATCACACCAGGGATTTGCTTCATATTAAATGGGATCCACTAACAATGGCATGGGCTGTAAGTAAGAAAGTAGAATGCTGCTTACATTTCTAATTAGGGCTTTGTCTTAGTTAGGGTTTTACTACTATGAACAGACACCATGACCAAGGCAACTCTTATAAGGACGGCATTTAATTGGGGCTGGCTTACAGGTTCAGAGGTTCAGTTTATTATCATCAAGGCAGGAGCATGGAGCAGGAGGAGCTGAGAGTTCTACATCTTCATCTGAAGGCCTCTAGGGAAAGACTGGCTTCCAGGCAGCTAGGAGGAGGGTTTTAAAGCCCACCTCCATGGTGACACACCTACTTCAACAAGGTCACACCTCTTAATTTGCCATTCCTTGGGCTAAGCATATTCTAACAAGCATAGGTTTCAACATCCTGGAAAGTGTGTGCTCTTCTGCATTCCCCTGGGGCACCCAGTGGATTCATATGACTTCTGGGGGCCGGGTGGAGAGTCCGGCCTCAGTAATGTTTCCATTTACTTTCGGTGTGGTTCGCCTCTCAGCTCAGTGATGGATACACACTGTAAAAAGTACTGAATAGCATTTCTTTCAGGATATTGAATACCCCAGCTAACATAAACAATTTTGATTTGATGAAAAGCAAGTACCTGAGCTGGGCACACAACCCGCCCCAGGCCGCCCTGCCTTTCCTCTGCAGACTTACCTTCCTAATCATATTTTTTCTTGGGCTAATATTAAAATTACTCTGCGTTCATGAGAGCAGGGTATTTCCTGTGTTAAGGGAGACACACTTGACAAACATCAACTTCTCTGCAAAGGAAAAAATGCTTATATTTCTCCCAGAAGATTTTCTTTTCTTTTTTTAAGTATCAAGGGTATGGCTGTACATAAAACAAAACAGGAGCACCCTGCAGGTTACCGGGCGTGGAAACCTATGGGTTGACCTCCTCGATGTGGGTATTTTGGTTCTGCAGCTTTGTTTTGTTTTGTGTTTTCTTCACTTTGTGCTCCATAACCAAGAAAATGAAACAGCTTCAAAAAACTCTTTCTGCTGTGTAATGAAAATGAAACTTCTGTGCTTCTGTGCTACCTGTGCAGTTTGGTGAGGGCGTGGCCTATTGATGGCTTGCACTGGCTCAAGGTGAGCCCTGGAGAAGGGAGGGGGCTGCCACGTCACTCTAGACACTCGCCTGTCTTAAACATGAGTGAGCGCAGTGTGATACCGCCCTAGTTCTGTTTAGGCAGGATAACTTCAATCTGTCCATGTGCATCTGAGGGCTCATTGAGGTGTTGTTAGCAAGTGTCCACAATGTTACTTCTCAAGTCATCAATGTCATCAAAGACTCACTCCTCAAGTCAGAAATGTCATCAGTAGAGACTTCCGAAGACTCACAGAGGTACTTGAGTGGTTTTGATTGATCTTTGGGAAAATGTTGAAGGAGATTCCTCCCAAAGAAATGAGGTATCTGAAATATATTTTTCACCTGTTGGTAACAATTGCTTTTGTGTGTGTGTGTGCACTTAATCATGTCCTGTGTTTAATTTTAGTTTCATTATTTAAAAGGGATATCAGTTTTTCTTTTAAAAATTACTAAAAAAAGTTATTTCTTATTTTCTGGTTACCTTTTAAGTCTATTTTAAATTTATGGAGGGTGACATTTCAGTGTGCTAATCAGATTAAAGGGACAGATGTGTCTTAGTTAGGGTTTTACTGCTGTGAACAGACACCATGACCAAGGCGAGTCTTATATAAAGGACAACATTTAATGGGGGCTGGCTTACAGGTTCAGAGGTTCAGTCCATTATCATCAAGGAGGGACATGGCAGCATCCAGGCAGGCATGGTGCAGGAGGAGCTGAGAGTTCTACATTTTCATCTGGAGGCTCCTAGCAGAATACTTCCAGCCAGCTAGGATGAGAGTCTTATAAGCTATACCCACAGTGACATACGTACTCCAACAGGGCCACACTTCCTCATAGTGCCACTCCCTGCCTGGGCCAAGCATCTACAAACCATCACGGGATGTATCAGTCACCTCAGACATATATATATATAGGTCTGAGAATTCCATTAGCTATTTTGCAATAGTTATTGTCAACAGTAGTTAGTCTACTCTGAAGATCAGAAATTGCTGCTATCCAGCAGCACTCATTAGCCATCCTCCGTCTGGCTTCTCAATTTTCTGCTACTATTAATAGTCCCTGTTTCTGTGAGACCAACTGTTTATCCTTCACACACAAAAGAGACTTCGCCATACTGTCTTCTGGCTTATTTTACTCAACGTTACACCACCCATTGTACACTTTCATGGCTAAATAATATGCCCCTGGAAAGATGTGCCATGCCTCCTCATCCGCTGCAGTTGGCCACCATGTCTTGGTATTGTAAACTGTACTGCAGTGAGTGTGCACGTGTCTCTCAATTCCCAGCCCACTGCATTTGTGTAGCCAGCAGGCATGGCTGGGTCATATAGAAGTTCAGCTTTGCCAGGCATGGTGGTGTAACACCTTTCATCCCAACACTTGGAAGACGGAGGCAGGCACAGGCATCTCTGAGTTTGAGGCCAGCCTGGTCTATATAGTAAGTTTCCGGCTAGCCAGGGCTACAAAGTGTGACTCTGTCTCAAAAGGAAAAAATGAAAAGCAAGAAAACCAAAATACAAGTAGGTGTTCATTTCTAGTTGGATTTATTTCATTACTGCTAGCTGGAGATTGGGCCCCGGCTCTCACATGCCCAGGCTGAGCATGCTTGCTTCCACAGACATGCTCAATTTAAAGGAAAGGGCAGCCCTTCATCAGTTTTGAGTAACCTTCCCGCTGCCTTTGTAATGATTGTTTCAACTTTCTTTCCTTTTAGGAGTTGGAGAGAGCCTTGCTTTTTTGGCATGCTCACCAGTGCTGGCTACTTTCCTTCTCCTTTGAGAACGGCCATTCTTGTCGATCTGTGTGTCCCTAGCGATGAGTGTTATTGGGCGCTTTTCCGTGTACATGTTGAGTACCACTCATACTGAGCAGCTGTTACCATTATCAGTCTTCACAGCACTTTGCAACCAGTGAGCTGAAGTTACTTGCTATATAGTCTCATTTGCCGCTCCATCCCTGGGAAAACATTCTCCCTTCCGACTGAATGAATTGGACTGCTCTGGGCTTCTCACGTGTGGAATGAGCCAGATAAGATAGATATCTTACTGTGACTGGATTATTTATCTTAGCACAATGTCCCCCAGTGAGCTGTGTTTTAGCATGCTGAACGTTCTGTTACATGCGTGCATTTTTGCTTTTATTTATCTGTCTGTCGATGAACACTTTCCTGGATAAAACTGTATGGGCAGAGATGTATGGACATTGCTTTGTGAGACTCTGCCTTTAGTACCTTTGTGTGTGTGTCCAGAAGTGAAATTTCGAGATAATTTACTCTCCTGCTTCTCTTCTGAGTCAGGACTTTCCTATGAGCTAATTTTTTTTTAACTTATTTATCGTGGTGCTGGAGATGGAGCCCATGATCATGTGCTGTTCAGGAGGTGATTTACCACCGTCCGTACCTCCAGCCATACTGTCTGCATTATTTCTGTAAAGAAATCAAACAATGCAGTGTTATGTGATAATTTGTCTTGGAGCTGTGGCATCTTTCCCATCCTTTGTCTTTGCATCTGTGTTCCCGGATCATGGGCTTTGCCCAGTTCAGAGTGAGACAGGGCTGTGCTCTGAAACACAATGCAGTTCCCAGCTGGTTTCTTTCACCGTGTGGATAGGTCAGTCCACACTGCTTTACTTCAGGGCCACAGACTGAGCACTTGCTATGCAAGATGAGCATCCATGTTTGAATCTCCAGGACTCATGAGGGGGAAAGCTGGGCATGGCTGGATGCTCCCATGATCCCTTAGCACTGGGGGAGATGTGTGTGTGTGGGGTGAAGACAGGAAGATCCTAAAAGCTCATTTGCCAGCCAGTTGCTTAACATTGAGTTTTGGCTTCAGTGAGAGATTGTCTCAAAGCATACATCAGAGAGTGATGGAGCAAGACACTCAGCAGATTGTCCTGTCTGTGTATACCTGTCCACTCACGTGCACAACACAGCCACATCCCACCCCAACCCATTCCACCCCATAGACCACAATCTACACTGTTAACACACATATACTACTACTACTACTACTACACACACACACACACACACACACACACACACACACACACACACACACACACGCACACACGATGAAAACACACACATACACACATGAACACACACACTTGCCATGGACTAGATGGCTTAATCAACATGTTTTTTCAGCCTGGCTGGGAAGTCTAATGAAAGTTTAGTGGGTGCTCGTCTGTTGAGGACACTCATCCAGGTTATAGAAGCTGAAGAGAGAACAGACTCTGGGCTCATCTTTTTTTTTTTTTTTTTTTT
>NW_022196894.1:19292877-19327811 GCF_008632895.1 Mastomys coucha | reverse complement strand
GGACCCTGTACTCAGTCCAGTGGTTGGCTGTGATGGGCTCATCCTCTTTAAGGACATGAAACCCATGGGAGATTCTACTTTACCATCTCATGTAGATCCACTCATCACTCATGAACATCAGGCTGGTAATCGGGACTTTAATACATGAATGGGGGGCTCAACAGTCATACTGGGAGCCATACTTCAATAAGGGAAAATAGCTTTGGAGGGAAGGAGGCTAGAGGAAGAAAAGTCGAACAACCAAGAGAGGAGAAACCAAAGAATAATGAAGATCACAAAGGAGGGGAAGGGAGCAGAGTGGAACAAGGGAATGTCGAGACTGGGAAAGAGACAGCCTGAAGCGCAGCCTCATCTCTTCCCTCATCTTTTGAACTAAGCAGAGGCATTTGCTCCGGGGCTGAGGATGGTTCTGGAAGGTAGCAATCAACTTCCATGCTCCTCCTACAGTGGTGTCAAGTGGTAGCTAGACGGATGTGGATGTCACTTGGGGTGAGTGACTCAGTTAGCACCTTGTAGCAAGCTTGTTGAGCATCTGCCATCCACAGCTTCCCAAGCTTAAGAGCCAGGCAGAAAGAAAGAACTGGACTCCCTTTTGCCTGGAAACCATCTTGCGCCAAGACATCTTTAATTCCAGATTCCTCTATACCCCCAATACTTGGAGAGTGGGATACTGTCCAGGCCATTTGGTAGATCTGACCTGCTCTGTATTCTTATTGGCATGGCGTCTTTCTTTTCTCTTCTTTTCTCCTGCTTGCCTGCCTGACTCCCTCCAACCCTCCCTCCCTTCCCTCTTTCCTTCTTTTCTTCTGAAACGGAGTCTTACTCTATAGCCCTGCCTGGCCTGGCCCTCGTTATGTAGACCAGCTGACTTCAAACTCAGAGGTCTCTTCCTTCTGCCTTCCCCAGTGCTGGGATTAAACCACCCTGCCTAACTCTCATTTAGCATCTTTTACAGATACAGAGCAATGCAAGTACCTGGTCTGTTTAAAACAGAGTTCCCGAGGCTGGTATAATCAAGTTCTATTTTTTTTTCCCCCCGTCAAACTCAGCCATCCTCTCTAAGTTGTTTTCTATCAGCCCACAGGGTTCACATGGTTCATATTGGTGCAGGCTTTCTGAACATGCTTTTTCCCCGTGGTGCTCCAGGGTAAAGCTGAAGATATTCTGAGTGCCACTTACCCACAAGCTGGCCTGGTGCTGATGACTGGCCAACAGTGTGATCTGTGGCACACTGCACATGGACCTGCACGGAGTTGCTATTCTTCCATGTCTTAACATTAAAACAAACAAACAAAACCCTAAGATAGTCTTCCTAATGAAGGAAGTTAATTTGATTCAAGGATTTTCAGCTTGACCAAGAAATAAAATATGAGTGATTCCTCTGCAGTGAGATGCTTACTCACTAAATCCTAAATCCTTGATCTTCTCCCAGGAGAGGACTCCCTTAGGATATTGGGCAATATCTAGATTTTCTTTAATTGTCTAGGTAGGAGCCGTTCTGCTGTCAAATTAATAGCAAGAGGCTAGGCTAACCCTCTTGTGGTGCCCCTGGATAGACCCAGGAAAGGATGATCTGGTCTAAGATTCCAGTGGTACTAAGGTTTAAAAGCAGCTACAATGCATGTGAAGGATGAAACCCAGCCTGACTCAACCTACTCATCCAATAGGAAGGACACAAGAGGATGCCTACAGCAGTGGCTCCTGGCTCTGGAATTTTCAAGAGTTTCCCTCTTCCTTTGCACTTAAAATATAGATGATAGGTAGATGATAGATGGATGACAAGTAAATAGATAGATGGATGATCGATAGATGGATGATTGATAGATGGTGGATGATAGACAGATGATTGATAGATGATTGATGGATGTAGGTAGATAATAGATTGATAGATGATAGATGGTAGATAGAGTATACCGTCACCCACCCATGTGTGAAGGTCATAGGATAATCCCTGGTGTCCATCATCAGCTTGTTTGAGAGGGTCTTCCTTTGTTTACTGCTGTTCTGTGTACCCCTGGGTAGCTGGCCTTAAGTTCCTCAGAGCCCCTCCTCTCTCTCCCTTCTCTCTGTAGCTGTGTGGATTACATACAGGCCACACACCTGGCTTTTACATGGGTTCTGGGAATCTGAACTTAGGTCGTGAGGGTTGCATTGCAAGTTCTTTTATTATGAGACATCTTCCTGGACCCCTTTTAGCTTTGTATTATGAAATAATTTTAGACTTACAAGCTGGGTGTGGTAGCAATAGTTTTAATACTGGTACTCAGGGGGAAGATGTGGGTGGCTCTCTGAGTTTGAGGCCAGCCTGATCTACATAGCAAGTTCCAGGCTAGTCAGGGCTACATTGTAAGACCCTATCTCTAATAATAATAACAATAACAATAATAGTAATAATAATGTTATTGTTACTATAAATTTAGACTTACAGGCTGCATAGTTTTAATCTATTTCCTTAGCAATTGGCACTTGAAAGACTTTCTAGATATGGGAAAAAAAGAAAGGGAATGTGGAAAGGAACACATTAAGACTCCATTGTATTTCTCACTCTGAGAAGCAGCTGAGGGCTGAGAGCAGAGGGGAAGCGAGACAGATGAGAGAGGGCCAGGCTGCCTGTGTGTGCACCTGTCGGGTTTCCGTTCTGAAGTGGCCATGGCATTGATGTCTGGGAGACAACAATTGATTCACTTGGGTCTTTAGACAGCTTCAGCCTTAGCTAGCTGGGCTGCGGTCAGGGCAGTCTAGTAGGCCATCTCCTGCTACATACATGTGTGTATACCAACAGAAACATACCACCTAGGGCCTCAGGTATAGCTCAGTGGCAGCGTGCATGCCCTCCTCTGGGTTCCGTCTCTGGTACTCCATCCATCTCTGGTACTCCAGCAGAAACAAAGCCAAAACACAAAAACCTAGAAAAGGAAGGTTCCCCCATATTTTTTAGTAATACACTGAAGTACTTCTAGCTTTTAAATATATTAATATGGTTTAACCTATTACTAGAATTAAAAATAAAGTTACAGTTCTGTAGTTTATTGGTTTCTTTTCAGGTTGTGTATGCCATGTTGTTTCTGGGCACTGTGTCCAGTAGATGACTTGCTTAAGATGAGGGTTACAGGATTGTTTTTGTTTTTGTTTTTTTTTTTAGCATTGGTGGTTGAACCCAAGGCCCAACACATGCTGGGTAGGCATTTTCTCTGAGTATCACTTAAGTTAAATTTCAGACTGTATTTTTGGTGACACATAGGATCTGAAGTGCCAGTAATGTGAACGTGACGGTGTCAAGTGATGATGTTATTGGTTCGACCTGAATGTCACTAAAATAATTAGAACACATGCTCTGTAGAGCCAGACTGCCCCAGCAATGCTAATATAGTTTGTGTGGTGGGCCTAGATTTCAGCTGTGTCTTATGTGTCCCACAGGCAAATATGTGTATCAGCCTATGACCCCTGTGGAGCAGCTCCCAAGCACAGAGATCCCTGCAAGGCCGCGAGAGCCGACCAACACCATTCAAATCTCCGTCTCGCTCACTGAACACTTTTTGAAATTTGCATCTGTCTTCCAGCCTCCGCTTCCCCCTGACTCGCCAAGATACTGTATGATTTCTGATCTCTTCATCGACAACTATCAGGTTAAATGTATTAATGGGAAGATGTGCTATGTGCAGAAGCAGCAGGCACCCCATTCCCAGAAGGTGAGCCCTGAGGAGGTCTCTGCGCACGATGCCTTAATTTCTAAAGAGAGTGACACTCCGAAACTGGGTCACTGCTCCTCCCCTTCCGGTTCTGAGGACTCGGGGATCAACGCAATTGGGGCTCACTATGTGGAATCCTGTGACGAGGACACAGAAGAAGGGGCGGAGCTGAGTTCCGAGGAAGATTACAGCCCTGAGAGCAGCTGGGAACCCGATGAGTGCACCCTGCTCTCCCCATCGCAGTCCGATCTGGAAGTGATCGAAACGATGGAGACCACTGTGTAGGCAGCTGGGAACTGCGGCCAGGGCTCTACCCTGAGCTTCTTCTGTTCTTTGATTTGATGAGTCCTTTTCCAATATCTTGGCATTTCCCAAGCCCTATTACTAACATTAGCAGTCCAGTGGTCTGCTTAGTGTTCCCCTTATATTACCTTGTAATGACATGGTTTCCTTTTGTATCTTGCTTTCTATGTAGCATCTGGTGTCATGAGTTGTGACCCAGCCTTAATTTCACTGAGAACTTTGAGAGCGGTGGTGACCACAGCGTATCATAGGTCACATGGAGGAGCTACCCAGAGTGGAAGTAACCATATTTTACCAGGAGCCTGTCCTTTGTGGTTAAGGCTCTTGCTCAGCTCAGCTTCCCTTTGGCGTGTCATGTGACACCTCTGTCCTGTTGGTTTCTGGGTAGGGGAGCAGCTCACTTCTGGAAACAATGTTGCAGCCAGTGTTCCCTCCCTTCCTCTTCTGTTTGCCACCCACATTGGCTCAGGACAAGAGTAGCTTCTGCTACTTCTAGAAGGTCCTTGGAGGCCCTTTTGACTCCTGGTGATGGCCCTGTTACCGCTCTGTGACTTTTCCAAAGGGTCTCTCCAGTTTGTGTCCAGTCCAGCGGGGATTCAGGAGGATTCAGTTCTGGTTCTCACCTCCAAGGGGCCACATTGTAGTACAGGACACAAGTCAAGCAGCACGTTGGGCCAGGAGGATGTTGGGATCAGGGGAAGGAGAGGTGGACCTTGCCTGGGCTGGCTGAGAACGTTGCTCCAGTGTCTGAGCTGGCCCCAGGTGGGTTCGACAGCATCCACTGCCCTTCTTGATTGTTTTTCAGTTCAGGGAGAAGCATTTAGTAGATATTATATTTAGGAGGTAACACATCTGACATCTTAAAAAAAAATACACAATAGTTTTAGTTAGCATGAAAATGCTAAGAGACAGAAGTCCTTTAGGGATTAGGAATGAATCTAATAGGTTTGATCAATTCTGCTTCGTTTGGTTGTATGAAGCATTAGAATGGCTTAGATGAGAAATGGACTAGAATTTTGTATGGTGCATGGATTTTATGCAAATGCAAAAACAGTTGAGATAGCTCACTGCTGAGTCAGGAAGATGTTTTATGTAACACTTCTTCACTTTACTACACTGGAATCCACACACATTGTGTGGATTCTCTCTCACACACAAAATAGTGAGTAATTCTTATGTAGCTTTCTTCAAAACTCTGTTCCTAATTTGCTATCAACTGTGTATTCTCATGTGATCTTATTATCTGCCATTTCCCAAAATTTATCTGTGAGGCATAGTACAAACCTGGGACTTTGAACATATACTGTCATAAAACAAGAGTCGCAGAGAGGCAAGGAGAATCACCTCAGATCCTGGCTGTCTGAGCAGGCACCGTGGCCTTGCTGTGTGGCCAGCATCTCAGCACAGCCCTCTGTCTCATCCCTCTGTGTCCTGCAGGCAAAGAGACCATGCTCCCCCCCAACCCCCGTAATTAAATTTGAGGACTCACACCAAGGACCAGTATGCACAGGAAGTGAGGACTCACCAAGGACCAGCAGGTATAGGGAAGACAGGTGGGGGCTGCCATATCTCGGCTGGCAGGCCATTCTGCTGGCTTAGGATGGCCTGGTGACACCTGGTAGGTCCTACCTGAGGATTGTGGTGCCTTGCTGGCATGGAAACAAAACACATGAGTCACACATGCCTCATCCTGCAGTTGGGGCTGCGATGGACAGCAGTGGCACCACCCTCAGACGTGCGGGGTGGGTGAGGTCTTCAGACCCTGAGGGGGAGAGGCAGACACCCAGCAGGACTTACTCCTGCACCTTTCCTATCGACTTTTTTGCTACAGGGCCACTGCCACAAATACTGAACTAACTGGGGTCTAGAACCTGGGCTCCAAAGCCATGAAAACACGCGGTCGGTCATAACCAAAGTCCTGAAGCTCAGTTGCGTGTTGGGTTTGCTCCCTTTATCAGTAACACCTGCAGCTTCTGTCCAGAGTCCTGTTTTCTAAACCCCCGAAACTGCCACTCAGATTTGCCACCATTGTGATGGGATTTTTTTTTTTTTTGGACTTAATAACAATTGATGATCACATTAAATATTTGTACAATCTCTTTATAATTACACCCACTAAGCTTCACTTGCCGTTTTATAAAATTGGACACGTTCCCTTGCGTTCTTGTATCTCAAACAGCCTTTTCTAAGTAAGCACAGCCGAGAGATTTTGGTTTTCTTCTCCTAACAGTGTTCATACCAGTGACTGTCTGAAATATGATTAAGCCAGAATCATTTCTCTACGCTTGCATTCCGAGATCAGCCGAAAGGACTATAAAAAAAATGTATAGCTTAACTGCAATTCTAGGCCTATTCTGTTCTTTGTTCTATGAAAGAATTTCTCTATAATCCTGATATTATAGTGCTGATTTGTATATGCGTATTCATAGGCACTTTAGAAATACTTAGACATAACATGCACTATAGGCGGTAAGCACAGTCGTGTTAAGTAGGCTTTTGACTAACACTTGTACAGTGAGAGAGACAAAAGCCTGCTATCTGGACCTTACAGGATGCTTGCCTGGAGCGAGGCTTGGACCACGTGGATGGGTTTCTGTGGGATTCTGGCACTGTTACCACTTTTTTGAAAGGTTGTTGGGTACCAGGGTAATCCCACTAAATGTGGAGTATACTTTTCTTACCTAACCAAGATTTTAAGTTTCAAGTGTGTCCATAGATTTTTTTTAAAGAAATGACAAAGCAATTAAAGTCCTTTTGGGGATAACTATTTGATATCTTAAAAAAAAGAAAAAACTTTAAAACCTGGGTGGGGTTTTTTTTTTTTTTTGCCTTTAACATTTAAGGAATAATATGAGAATTTGAGGACAACCCTGAAGAAAAAGTTGTTTTCCTAGAAGAAAAGACTCATGCCTCAAGGTGACACAGTACAGAACAGACTAAAACTGAGCCACAGTGTCTAAACACAACACAGTGTAATACAGAGTCAGTGTCCCAACAGGCCACAATGCAACACAACACAACACAATATAATAACAACACAACACAATATAATAACAACACAACACTGAGCCTCCAAGTCCAGAGCAACCACATGGCTGTTTTCTGACAAGCCTTTAGGATATGATCTAGGATCTGATTGTCTCGTTTACTTCTTAACCTCACCTGCTTGCCTGATTGAAATAACTTGTTCTTCTAGGGTTGATCAGAACAAATTATTCTTATGCAAATTTGATTGCAACCAGACACTTTAGAAAGTCAAAATATCCATATATGCATGGTAGTGTAGATACTGCCACGTAAGGAAAAAAAAAAGCACAAATTTAAGTAAAATACTATTTATGTCATCTGCTCTTGATTGTCCCCGAATCCTATTTGCAAAACTTTATTGCCATGGTTTTGGCTTTTTACTCGAGGAAAATATTCTAACTGGTCTCTTTCCTTGCCGTTTGTCTAGCGGTGCTGTGAACTAGAGCCTTGGGTGGAGGCCGGGTACCCTGCGCTTTGCGGGGAGTGTCACTGTGCCCCTTCTCTGTACCACGCAGCTCAGAGCACCATCTTAAACCTCAGTATAAACACAAGGGCATTTCTCAAAGTGAATTTGTTTTTAAATCTCACCTTGTTGTGACTATGCTGCCTGAACATGGGTGTGTGTGGTCCAGGGAGGGCTAGGCAGCGGGAAGCCTGCCTGGGGTTTAAGTGGCGCCTCGCCACGCCTCGCCTCGGGGCACTGTGTGGGCACCTGTGTTAAGGCTGTCTGTACCTTGCAGTAGTCACCTGCTGTGCTGGGTTCTTTTGAATCTGTTTTGAAGTTTAAGCACAATGTTGACCCTTCTGTAATTTCCTAAAATTACATTGTTTTCCTAAGACAGCTTAACTTTAGGAAAGTACTGCTGTACAATAAACGTGGTTTCCTTTTGTACTACAAGACTGCCATTGGAGTTTTTGTATCAGGTGTATACTGTGTGTTAGGAAATAAGCAATTCATACTCCTCACCCATTCAAACTTCCCAGATCTTCGTGTATGTCTCACTACTCCTGTTAATTCCCAGAAGTCCATGTAAAACCTTGTGTTGGCTCACATCAGGTTGATATGAAGTAAAGAACTATGACCCAATAAATAACATTTTTTTCCACACCAATTTAGGCCCCCACTTCAGTTCATGAGTGCTGTGTAAAAGACAGTTACAGCTACAGGTTGAACAGTGAAGGGGGCTGATACCCCATGGGGCTCAGGGCTACTTGATTGCTAAGGCCCAGGGTCAAGCAAGCTTCAGTATGGCCAGTCCTGAATTTTTTTTTTTTAAATGTTCTTTCTATTTTATGTGCTTTTGTTTTATTTTATCTGTCTGCATTAGATGTGTGTATGAGGGTTATTAGACCTCTTGGAGCTGGAATTACAGAGGAGGAGGAGGAAGAGGGGAGGGAGGGGGAGGGGGGAGAAGGGGAAGGGGAGAGGGGGAAGGGGAGAGGAGGAATTGTCTCAGGTCTAAGACAAACCCAAGGGGAGCTGCCATGTGGCTGCTGGGAATTGAATCTGGGTCCTCTGAAAGAGG
Source organism: Mastomys coucha (assembly GCF_008632895.1). NCBI lineage: Eukaryota > Metazoa > Chordata > Mammalia > Rodentia > Muridae > Mastomys > Mastomys coucha. The sequence goes on along the minus strand of NW_022196894.1, from coordinate 19,319,266 downwards.
AATCGGAGCTGCTCTCCAGGCCCCAGAAACTCTTGTTTGATTCAGCATGTCAGCTTCTGGGCTTGGATCCATGGGACAGCTGCCCCTAGGGACAGCTGTTGAACATCCCAACAGTAATGCCTTCACCAAGTTCCTGATGCTGCCTTACCATTTCCAATGTGGTCCTCCTACCATCCCACATGGAAACAAGGGCAGCTCAGAAAGCACTACAGCGGCACCATTCACTAGTCAGGTTCAGATCTGAACCCAGGACACTGGCCCAGGAGCCCACACTCACGGCCCTTTGCTTGCATTACTCTGTGGCTACCTACAACCTAGTGAACACTGATCCCAGTGGCGAGCCACAAGATGCCACAGAAGCGCTGGAACATGGCTGTGGTCTAGCCTCCCCTTTCTGTGTACCAGGTTACCTGCTAGTGCACGTATGCTCACATGCAGAGTTTCCTACCAGCTCCACATTAAGATTGGTCCACCGCTTTTCCATTTCAGTCATGCCTTGGCCTGTACTCCTGGCTGGCTTTGCTTTCAAGAGCACCAGCTTATTTTCCTAGGAATTCCTACAGACAGCAGATCTCATCTGCACGTAGGGCTCAGTCATTTAACTCTCAGTAATTGTACTGCCACATTCTGGAGGGCATCTTATTGTTTGTAGTCTTACAAGTGCTGACTGCGTACAACCCGTCTGCAGTAAGCCAGGCTAGCATCTTGTCCTCATTGGAAACCGCCAATGTCCTTAACTCTCATGGTGCCGCTTAGGGTAGAATGAAGAGAGTAAGAGGGGACCTGTCTCTTGGCAGTGAGTTCCAGGAGAGATGGTCAGGTGGAGGTCTTTAGGAACCAGGGAGACATGCTAGAAGTGCTAGGGAGACATGATGGAAGTGCTCGTGAGACCTGGGAAGGATGCTGAGTTAGGCAAGTGGTTTTGTTACTTTTTTGAGTTTTCTAAAATGAACCTGTATTTCCATTGGCTGAAAAACCATTTAGTTTGAAGATGGAAGTCCTAGCCAATGAGTACTGGTGGTACCTCATTTCACAGGGTCTGTGGTAGAAGGGGGTGTCCAGGCAATGGCCACAGGACTGTGTATCTGTTGAGAATTGAGGGCATTGCTGGGAGCCTGGAGCCAATGAGCATCTGCTGAAGAATGAGCCTTTCCCAGGGGCTCCAACGACGGCTGGACCCTTGTGGGTCAGGAGAGGTCTTCCTTTGTTTCCAGTTGTTTCCAGAGATTGCCTAGGAAATCTGGAGATGAAGGATTAGAAAGGTTGGGGTTTGGGAGATGTTTGAGTCTAGTGGCATCTAGCCTGTCACCTGGTGTGAAACTCTGGACAATCTCTCTCAGCGCAGAGATCTGGTTCCCCTATAAGATGGCCAATGCTAGTGTTCTAGGCTTGTGGAGCACTGCAGATTGTAGGCACCCTTGTCTCACAAGCATCTCCCCACTCAGCAGTTTCTTCACTGGCCCTAACTCTGTGTGTGTGTGTGTGTGTGTGTGTGTGAGCGCACGCCCGCATGTGTGCGTGCGTGCATGCATGCATGCATGCGTACGTGTGGGTGTGTGCGTGTGTGTTGGCTGAAGCACAAGACTTAAGTCAGATGCAGAGTTCATGTGGCGGGGACACAGTCGGGCCTGAGTCTGGATTCTCGGAGCAGCCCTCACTGCTCTCTCCCAGCAGTTTCCTATCCCTTCACTCGGGCCCAGCCCATGGCTGGTGTGGCCTCACACTTGGGCCACCCAAGAGAGCAGCCTTTAGTTGAGTGCGGGGTATTGAGGAACCACCCTCAGCCTCCACGGTTGTTACCAGGTGGCTCTGGCTTCCTGCCAGGCTGCTTTGACCTGGGTCTGGTCTCTCTCAAGACTTGGATTCCTCTCCTTTTGGGTGTAGCATCCCATCTAACAGCTACTTTGGGGAACTGGGCTTCAATCTTAGCGTTCTGGGCATCAGCTGCTTCCACTTGACCCTTCTGCCCTCACTGGGTCATCACCGCCAGCTGCTTCCCTCCACTTACTTCCCAGTGTCACTACACTTCAGCATCACTCTAGGTTAGAATAATTTAGAGGCTTCGTGGACTAGATAAAGAAGGTGTCAACAATCTCAGTTTCTCAAGGAACTTCGGGCCCTGGGTGAACATGCAGCCAACACTGGGTACCTGTGGGCAGACCACTGCAAGGTCAGGAGAGGTCAGCAGGGTCCAACTAGAATTTACTGTGGTTCCTTCAGATTGCTGGGAGTCTAAGAGGGGTTGATTCTAGCCCACAAGTTGGTGTCTCCCTACAATCAACGTGTCCAAGGGTCACTGAGAGGTCATGAATGCCTGACCTGTCCTGTTTTCCCTGATAGTCTATGTAGACCCCAGTCTGCCTCAGCCCTAGAGGGTCAGCAGTGGCGTTGGCTGGAAACTGCCAATGTGGTGAAGCTGAGGTAGGCACCGGAGTGCTGAATGCCAGGCTCACTCATTCCTCTAGAGGAAGGGACAAGATTTGGCAGGCTACAAGGTCCCCAGGCCATTTGAGGAATGCCATGTGACATTTTAAGTCTCTTAGAACCAAGTCACAACTTTCTTGTTCTAAGGAAGCAGCTGGCAGGAATGCTGTGTGCCTGGCTTCTCAGCTACTGTAGTGGGAAGCTACCATTCACCCCAGCCCTCCACTCCTGGCTGCAGCCGGCCCTAGGCAGCAGCTTTACAGTGGACCCTGCCAGCATCAGGAGCCAACTAGTCTCTGGCTGTGATAGGGACAGGAGGCCGATGACAGAGTCTTGCTTTTAGAGGTAAACTCAGGAGAGAAGTGTGGGGTAGGTAGGTGGTAGGTGAACTATTTCCATCTGCCCAGTTCTAAAGCTGTAACTTCATGTGGGCATTCAGAAAGTCACTAAGCATCCCCAACTTGCCCCTTGGCACTGCAATCATTCTTGAGTTCATAACTAGTAGAGATGCATGTATATTCACAAAAATCAGACTCAATAATGGCAATAGGCCAGCCATTATTGCCCCAGAAGCCACAAACACATTGGAATTGGAATGAGTTAGTCTAGTCACAATGGAATGCTGTGCAGGAGTGAGGAGGTATGACATGGACCCACAAACACAGAGAGAGAGAGAGAGAGAGAGAGAGAGAGAGAGAGAGAGAGAGAGAGAGAGAGAGAGAGAGAGAGAGAGAGAGAGAGAGAGAGAGAGAGAGAGAGAGAGAGAGAGAGAGAGAGAGAGAGAGAGAAAGAGAAAGAGAAAGAGAGAGAGAGCAGGCAAGCTAGGTTGTTTATAATTCCCACTGTTATGCAAATATCTGTGCTATCAGGAGTCAGGATATTGGTTGACCTGGGGGGTGGAGAATCTGCCTAGCAGGTTGCCTCTATGTGCTTGACCCGATATGTTCATGTGATACACAGAGTTTGTGATCATTTCTGTCCACACCTGAGAAAAATGGTGACTTTAGGAGACAGTAGTGATGCCTCCTGCTTGAAGCAGAGCCTGGCACATGCTTGGCACTTGTAATCTACTGACTGTGCCAACAGAACAAAGAGCACACCCTCCTGCCCTGAGCAGAAGTAGGTGGATTAATGAGCCCCACGAACAGTTACCATGGGAAGTGCTCCCTGGAGCACTGACAAGGTGAGAGCCAAATGCTGTTTTCCTGGGGTAGGGGTGGGGAGGGGCTGAGAAGGGCTTCCCAGAGGATGTAGAGAGAGAAGCCTGGAGCAAAAAGAGGGTCCTGAGTGCCCAGGGGAGGAGGGGGCATGCACTCGTGCTCTGGCAGCCCGAGGTGCGCAGCTGTGCTCCTGCCTTCCCTGGCGTGGTCCTGACCTACCAAGAAGGCCACACAGCAGGAGGCCTTTCTTGTGCTCTGGGTGTAGCTGCCTTGTTGGGAACCTTTTTCTGCAGACAAAGCTGGGAGGAAACATTGTTCTAAAAGGATCCCCAAAGTTCTGAATTATTTATCCACTAAAGCATTCACCATGGATGAGCTGGTGTTCCTCTTGCAGTAGTCCCTCCCCGCCTCCTGGCAGCCATATTGGACCGCACCTTTGTAAAACATTTTTCCCATACATCTTGAGAACTCTGCTATGGGGCCGGAGCTTGGGGGAGCTGACTGGGGCAGTGTGGGTTGAGCCTAGAGCCCAGCTTGGGGCTGGCAGCCTCGTGCTGTCCCTTAGGGCAGGTCTCTTTGGAGCATTGGCAGTAGCACTCCTCTCTGGCTCTCTGCCCTCATCTGTCCCAACAAGAGCTGTGGCCAACACTGAGGTTTCAAACCATGTTGCATGCCCTTGCTATCCCAGGTGCCAGTGTGGCATAGCCTGCCCCTGTCCACAAAAAGTGTAGCTTAGGGGTCTCTGGGACACCCCTCCTCTCCTAAAGGGCTAAGGGGCAGTGATAGGACCCAGAACTGTGGTTGTGGGGTGGGTAGGGAGATGGCCCTGTTGGTGAGAGTGCTTGCCATACTGGAGAGAGGACCTGAGACTGAATCCCCAGAACCTATGTAAGAGGCTGGTGTGGCTGCAAGTGCCTGTATCTCCAGCACCGAGGGGCAGAGACCTGTGGATGGATCCTGGGAGCAATCCTGTCAGCCAGCTTAGCTACATCACTGAGCTCTGCTTCAGGGAAAGATCTGACCTGAGGCAAAGCGGAGAGCAACGTGGGAATGTGCACAGAAGAAACAGAGACAGATAGATAGCTGGGAATCGGCCCTGGGGCTGCCTGCCCCACCTTCTGAGCTTGGCCCCACACCTCTCACCCCCCAGAGTGTCAGCATCCCAACGTCAGCAGAGCCAGTGCCTGTCTCCACGCAACATTTTGAATTGGAACCATTTGGTAGAACCTCTGGTTAAGTGCTAGAAGAGGGAACGGGGTGGGCTTCCAGATGCTGGGGCATTCAGAGGGGCCTGGCATTCGGAGGAGATGCCTCATCCACTCCAGATGAGCCGGGGGGACTCTTGAAGGCCCACCCTACTGTTTCCTCTGTGTGTCTGTTGGTTAGAGTACTTGACGAATCAGTGAGTCTCCACGCACTCCCGCAGTGGGAAGTACCACCCCACACCCTCTTCTGGAGGCAGAGGGCTCTTGGGAGGTGCTACTCCATGAGCCGCTCCACTTATCCGGGCAGCAGCAGGCTCCGCTCTGTGTCTGCTCTGCACACCGACTGCTCGTGGGTTTGCTTAGCTGTCAGGAGAGCTGAACCAACAGCACGAACCATCCGAGTCTCTAGAATAATGAATGCCATGGCTGCTACATAATGGCGAAAAGGTCTAGAACCCAACAGGCCTAGGCCCTACTCTCCTTGACACCTGAGTGTCGAGGCCCACGTGGAGCCTGTGATGGAGCTGTTTGTCTCAACAGTGTTAGGGTCCTTGACTGGACAGACTGACCACCAGGAGAATGGCAGGCATGCAGGACTCAAACACTGAGACATTTATTATTTCAAAGGGTAAGTCTCCTGTTCACATGGGTTCTAACATAAACATCAAGAGACATGCCTGCTTCCCAGACTGCTGCTCTCCCCAGGCCAACCTTGCTTTTCACAGTTGACGTGCTCCTCCAAGCCCCTTGTTATACCGAATGTGGTTGGGTAAATGTTATTTTTCTAAAGTGCTTGGCAGAACTAAGTAATATTCAGAGCAAAATGAAACCGGCCGTCTGCAGTCTGACCTGCACAATAGGGAGACTGCACTGAATGGGGAGGGTGACAAGCTGGTTCAGGGCCACCTTGGACCTCTGTGCAGGAGTGTGGGAGGCAGAGGCTGAGCCTGTCCAGTGGCCTCTTCCAGGGAGGCCTCAGTCTTCAGCCACAGGCGGAGGCGCAAGCTGAAGCTGGAAATTCTCGTTCTGGAAGACGCTGTTGAAAGCAGGCCCGCTCTGGGGGCCGGCAAACGGCCTATAGCTGTCGCCGCCTCGGTTCTGGGAGAGCTCCATAAGGAGAGCCAGCTGCGAAGAAGAGGGCACATGTGAGGGCTGAGGGCACAGTCCTGTGTGGGGACAAAGGCGGAGAGGGTCCTGTTCCTTTGGCCACGTGAAAGAGTGTGGGAGGAGTGAAAACCCTGTGTTTGGATCCCAAGGCCATGTCTCATGAAAGGGGTGTGCACCTGGGCACAAGAAGAGACTGCCTGGGTGGGGTCTCCTCAGGCACAGTTGCCCTCCCTGTGCGCAGCCTCCTTGTGAGCAGACTGTCTCAGCACAACCCCCATATGCTTCTCTTTGGAGCGTCCAGGCCAGAATTACTTTTGGCACTCTCTGGCAGTCTGGCCACCTGGCTACCAATTCAGTTTGGGCTCCAGAAAAGCACTCATGGATCGCACCTCTCCTCCAAACTCGCCCTCCCTACCTGCAGCTGTACACATCCACCAATGGCTTCAGCCGTACCCCTTGTCTGTCATGGTTTAGTTCTGCCATTCCTGCCAGCCCACTGCCAGCCATGCTGTGTACCTCAGTGGCCTCCTCTCGCCCAGCTGGCTTTCTGCAAGTCAGAGCCTGGCAGCCCTGCATCAGATGCCCTCCAGCTTGCTAAGCAACAAACCCAGACTCTAATTTGAGGGGAAACTCAGGGCCAAGAAGTAAGCTTCCTGGAGCAGTGGAGGGGCCTAGAGACAGAGCATGGTGCCCTGCTGGCGGGATGGTGGTGAACGCCTTCTGTAGGCTGATACAGCAAGGAGCCTTCAAATGCCTCAGAGGGACTGTGTGCATCTGTCTCCTGGCATAAGTCAGTCCCTGGAATGTCTGCAGGCCAGACAGGCTGGGTGCTTTTCATGAATGGCATTTCTAGTCCTCCACAGAACCCTGGTGAGTGACTCACTCTGGGCCACTCAGCTGTCAGTGATAGGGTAGGATTCAAACTCAGATCCATGTGGCAATCCCTGTTCAGCCAAGCTGCCTGTGTTCTTGCCTTCTGGAGGTTACATGCCCATCACCTGTGCCCTGCTTGCCTGTCTGACTTCTCTGTTCTGATCTCTGGCAAGGAGTTTCTCATCACATGAGCAGTAATGGTACAGAGCTCATTTGTGGTTTGGCTGACAGTGCAACCAGTGGCCACAATACTTCATAGCCAGTGAAGCCCTCTAAGCTCTAAGTATCAATTTATCAGAACTAACCCAACCCTCAGTCCTGGCTCTGCAACGCAGCCATAGTCTAATGCACACTCACTGTCACGGTCAGCCTCAGCTGTCCTCCTGAGACAACTGGTCACCTGGGAAGGGTGAACCACAACTGAACAACTGCCTCCATCAGATTGGCCTGTGGGTAGGTCTGTGGGCATGTCCTCTTTTGTTAATCCATCTGGTGGGTCTAGCCAACTGTACCTGGTGCTACCCGCAGGCAGGTGGGCCTGGGCTACAGAAGAGAGGCAGAAGAAACCAGAAAGCAGCACCCCTCTACAGTCTCCGCTACAGGTCCTGCCTGCAGGTTCCTGCCCTGAGTCCCCCTGCAGAAGGACTGGAATCTGCAGGCTGTAATAAACCCTTTCCTCCCCAGTTGCTTTTGGTCATGGTGTTTGTCATGGTGTGCAGCTGACAGCACACCAAAGCTGTATGCTTACTTACAGGCTGACCATGAGCCTCCAGCCTGAGGGGGCATGTGAGGGAGGCTGGCTCACACAGAGGGCCAGGGCTCCCAAGGATACCCTGCAGGGTAGGCACACTTCAGCTTGAACTTCCTAACTCTGTAATCTGATCAGCCTGTGACTGGTCTGTGAGGAGATCATGCCCAAGGTTTCCAACAGAACACTCAAGGGGTGTCTATATTCTGGCACTAAGGGAGAGAGACCAACCACAAACCATGGCTCCTACTTCTTAAGTATTACTGTACTTCCTCCTGTAACTTAGTGACTAGGAAACACAGACCCTGAGTAAGGCTCAGAATGGGAAGTAGATGGTGATTCTGAATCCAGTTTCCGGCCAGAACTTGGTGGCAAACAGGAAGAGACAGAGTGACAGCAGCCGGGGTCTTATTTAGGATATTGTGGAAGTTTCCAGAAGAACCTGTCCAGGCCAACAGCTCAAGAGGAAGTGCTGGTTTCTCTCAGTGTCTGCTTCAGTGAGATCAGGGCTGCCATGCCCATAGACAGCTGGGTCTAGACAGGCTCAGAAAACCACTGGGCTGGGGGGACCTGGGTGTGCCCTGGAGTGGAGGTGCTGAAAAGTTCTTGTTCCCTCCCTCAATGGGCTGGGAGCCAGCATGGGCCATGCAGAAGGGAAGGGATAAGAAGGGAGTGCAGCAGCCAGAATTGCATGGCACAGGCAGAGCACAGGCAGTCTGGAGGGAAAATGTCTAGGGGGTCCAGAAAAGATGCTTCCCAGACCTCCTCAGGAGGAGGGCTGAGCCTAAGATGCTGCCAGGCCTGTGTTCTGGATGACTGGATGGGACATGATCCATCCAGGCACTAGGCAAGGAAGGGCAAGGCCGAGAACCCAGGGGAGCACTCGAGTCTGCCATGGATGCCTATGCATCCTTCTCCCACAGTTTTAAAGATGTCGAATTCCCCCAGTCTATACTATAGAAAGCTAGGTGATCACAGATCTGAGGCTTGGCAGTCTCAGATATACACGATGGCCTCCTGAAGGAGGAAATCGGCTTCTGGCTTGCTCTCTGTGGAGCAAGATGGGCCTTCTGTGTCCTCACAGCCTCGGGAGGTAAGTGACCTGGTAGACAAGGGAAGGGGTGTGTACAGCTTCTAGGCATGGGTCTTGAAGAGTGGACTAGCCTTGTCTTCCCTTCTCTCAGCTGGCATGCACAAGCAGTGTTCAAAGCTGGAGCACTAATGCTGAACTAAGTGGGTGTCAGCCTCAAGCTGGAAGAGCCCTGGAGGTTCAGGGTGGTGTCCTGGCTTCCTGTGTGTATACTTCCACCTTGTTCAAGCCAGTATTGGTCTTTCATGGCTCAAATAAATTTAACTAACACAGATGTTGAGTGGGGCCTGGCTGCAGATATACAGGATGGCCTCCTGAAGGAGAAAACAGGCTTCTGGCTTGCTCTCTGTGCAGACAGGCCAGGCATGGGCCTTCTGTGTCCTCACAGCTCTGGGGCGGGGTGGGGTGGGGTGGGGTTGGGGGCGGGGAGCTAAGTAATAAATGCCTCTCTATTGTCCTTTCACCAAATGCTGAGTACTGCTGGGGCCAGGACTGGTGGGCGGTGTGGTCAGAACAGGCATGACAGGCACCTTCCAAGCTAGAGCTGGACGCAGGCCTCTAGGACACTGCCATCCCCAAACAGTAAATTCCAAATGGGAGACATCAATCACACAAACGTTACCCTAGAACTTCCTCGGTAGAGCCGGCAGAGCTGATCAAAGGCTTGCATTTGCTGTGGGTCCAGAACAGGTTCTGAGTTTGCCTAGGAAATAGAAGAGTGATTCGATTAATAATGACATGTCTGTCCCTGGGCAGCCTCTGACCTTCCTCACACGGATGAAGCAAGGCGTAGCAGTTCCCTCATGCGTCTGAAGAAAATTAGGCCCCTGGCAACTGGGGGATTTGAGCATTTGGAAGATCCGGCCTTAGCCTCCCAAAGACCTGCTTGGATGCTCCTCCTAGCTGCAACCTCTATCTGTGGCCCCTTTCCCCATCATTAGCTCTAAACCTCCGTCAAGGGCTTCTGAGCAGAGGACCTTTGGTCCATCGCTCTTGTACACTTATATCCATCACTGGATGTGGCTCTCACAGATACCCCTTCTTTGCCATGTCCTCGTTCATTATAACTTTAGCTGAAAGACCAGTCTGCAGCTGCTTGAAGAGGGGTCCCTCCATCCCCCCCGCTGCCCCCATGGAAGATCCTGCCACTGCTGCAACAGACCTTGCTATCTGAACACTAGCTCTCACACCACATGACCTTGGAGAGTCCTTTCAGTCCTCTGACCCTGGAGGTAACTGTTAGGAGGTCACTGATCGTTAAAGCTAGGTAACATTCTGCTGCCTACCAGCAGGGCTTGGTTATGCCAGCTTATAGCTATAACTACACCTTTGAGACACCACTGGTTAGAGGTTTATGTCAGACTTCTGTATAAAGCTTGTAAAAACTGTCTGCTCTTTCTGCTCTTGCCTTGCACTATGAGCCTCTTAGACAGAAAGGAAAAGGGTTTCTCAAATGCACACCCCACATGGTGGCTGAAGGGCTTTGGTGCTGAAGCATAAGGTAGAGGGTATCATGAGGCCTAGCTCAGATATAACCGTAAGTAACTGAGCACTGCCAGAGCCCTGGCTGCTGTGTCACCCTCGGGCCATCTCACCAAGTCCTCAAAAGCACTCTATAAGAAAGGTCCTGGAGGCTGGGCGATGGTGGCGCACACCTTTAATCCCAGCACTTGGGAGGCAGAGGCAGGTGGATTTCTGAGTTCGAGGCCAGCCTGGTCTACAGAGTGAGTCCCAGGACAGCCAGGGCTACACAGAGAACCCTGTCTCGAGAAAAAAAAAAAAAAAAAGAAGAAGAAGAAGAAGAAGAAGAAAGGTCCTGGAGGACTGGTAGGGAAGGAGCTTAAAGTGAGCGGCAGCATGCTGAAGGTACACTGGCTCGAGGAAGATTCTCACCTCCTCCGAATTCCCATCATGAACTTTCTTGACCTGCTTTCCCTAGTGGTGAACACCATACAGCTCTTTGGGCCCCGGGTTTCCTGTCAAGCCTGGCTGGGGACCCATGTCTGACCTTATCTCCGTCTCCTCCTAAGCAGTACAATTTTCCCTAGGGAAAGAAAGATTCTAGAAATAGTAGCTACTACATAAATGCGGGGGCCTAATTTTTTGTTTTCCTGGTTTGGTCCTCAGGCACTTAGGGGCCAATCTGTCTGGTGCTTCAATGTTTGTTGCTGAAGAAAATAAAGCTATGCTGCTAATCTGCATTTGAGTTTAAAAAAAAAAAGGGTCCTGGCAGATTCATTTTCCCACCAAGCAGGACATTAGCTGTAATCTTTAATTAGGGTTGTATGTGGATGCCGTCGTGCCTAAGGTCAGAGGACAACTTAAAGGAGTCAGTCGTCTGCTGTGTGAGTCCTAAGGATGGAGCTCAGTCTTGGGAGCTTGGTAGAGGTAGCCTTTGCTCACTGAGGCAGCTTGCTGGCCCTGATGTGAACTTAACATAGTATGACATTCAGAGCCTTTAAGAGATTTGTAGGTTGTATTTGTCTTCTCGAAATGGCTCTGCTGTTTTCCCCTTAACATTTTCATCGCCCTCAGGAAAGAGCTGAGTCAGGCTAGAAGGGAAACAGTGCTGGACTGGCCCACAGGTACCACTTCCAGGGGGAGGAAAAGGAGGTCTGAAGGCCCAGAAAGAAGTAGCGGAAGAGAAGAGAGCGCACCTCGCCCGGGTTTCTAGGGTTCCGAACATGATGCCATAGCTGGTCTAGCTCATGGCTCCCTCAGTTCTAGATGTACTTGACAATATGGCTGGCTGAGGAGGTGGCTCTGAGGTAAGGCCTCTGGGGCGCCCTCTCATGTGGCTACACTCACTTCACTGGTTCTTACAGACAGAAGGGGGAGCCCACCACAACCTGAGAGTGTTAGAGCTGCCTTGACACTTTTTAAGAACTGCTGGCCTCATCACTAGTTGGGGGGAAATGTGATATTGGAAAGAGTATGTATCACACTTCTGACAGCCTTTGTAAGATGCTGAAGGAGGTTCTAAGATCTGAAGTTCTGATAAATAAACCAAGCCTGGCTCAAACCAAAGCCCAAGAGGGAAACACCATCACTGTTGAGACACAACCACTTGAAATCTTGACCCAGCACTGCGTTCAGATCCCGTGAGCACTAGTGCCACAGGCTGGGGGCAGAGCAGGGTTAGAATGCAGAGTGGGGTGGTGGGAGGGGTAATGTCCGGAACTGACCACTCTACACCCCTGCCACATCCCATACAAAGCACCAGCTCTGGTCATCATGTGGCAAAGTGTGGTTTCATTTCTGTTACTGTGACAAATACCCTGACAAAAGCTACTTAGAGCGGAAATATTAGGTTTGCAATCCACGTTTCAGTCCATTTCTTCAGTTAAGTCAAGGCAGGAAGCAGTCAGGGACAGACAGCATAAGCACATCATCCTTACTTGATCAAAACTAGCATTTTTTTTACTTTCAGGAACCCCTGCTGGCAATGAAGGTTGGTGGAATGGTGTAGTCCACAGTGGGCAGGGCCCTCTGACACCCATTAACAATGAAGACAGTCCTTCACAGACATGCCCATAGGCTAACACGACTTGAGATTAATTCTTCATTAAGACGCTGGGGGGCATCAAGCTGAAAGTTAGCACTAGCACAGAAGAGTTCAGTAAGCAGAGTTCAAAAGAGAGCAAACGGAACACAAGGGCCTAGTGAAATACTGGGGAAGGAAGGCCATTTAAAAAGATGTTGCAGAGAGATGGGAGGAAGACACCAGAGGCACCCTGCCTCAGCGTAATAAAGTAAGTATATGGTGAAGAGTCGGGATACAAAGAGAAGCAAGAGGAGCTTCAAGCCACAAGCAGGAGAGCTTGCCCCAGTGGTATGTGTACAGGACAGCCAGGCCCAGATCCAGGGCTCTGAGTTGGCCCAACCCCACATCTACCCATCTATGAACTGCTGAAGCATGTGAAGAGGCCAGTCCTGCAGATTCAAAGCTACAAAATCTCTGTGACGATATCTGAGAGGAGCCCCAGTGAGGATCCAGTATTCATAGTGTAGCAGAAGCCAGAGGCCACAAACCAGACCAATGACTCATTGCAATGAAAATTTGCAAGCAAAGATGATCCTAGGATCAGAGTTGAGGAGGACACAATATCTGTTCCAACACAGGAGAAACTGGGACCAGTGGAACCCAGGCACGCAGGAACTTTGCCAGCCCAGTAGCATAGGTTGCTTCTGCTGTCTGGGCCAGTGCCCTGAGCAGACCTTGGGTGCAAACTCTGCAGCTAGTCCCATAATACCTAGAGGAAGCTCTACTCTCAGGCTTTCTAACAGGCCCAGGATCACAGGATCCCAGAATCACAGGAAGGACAGATCCCAGTCAGATTTAGCAAGGGCAGGTAGCACTAGAGATAACCAGATGGCAGGAGGCAAATATAAGAACATAAGCAACAGAAACCAAGGTTTCTTGGCATCATCATAACCCAATTCTCTCACCATAGCAAGTCCTGGACACACCATCACAAGATTTAGATCTAAAAATCACTTCTCATGATGATGATACAGGACTTTAAGAAAGACATAAATAGCACCCTCAAAGAAATACAGGAGAACACAGGTAAACAGCTAGAAGCTCTTACAGAGGAAAAACAAAAATCCTTTAAAGAATTACAGGAAAACACAATCAAGTCAGGAACAATAAAGAAATCACAAAGGGAGACAACCCTAGAGTTAGAAAACCATGGAAAGAGATCAGGAGTCATAGATACAAGCATCACCAATAGAATACAAGAGATAGAAGAGAGAATCTCAGGGGCAGAAGATACCATAGAAAACATTGACACAACAGTCAAAGAAAATGCAAAATACAAAAAGTTCCTAACCTATAACATCCAGGAAATCCAGGACATAATGAGAAGACCAAACCTAAGGATAATAGGTATAGAAGAGAATGAAGACTCCCAACTTAAAGGGCCAGTAAATATCTTTAACAAAATTATAGAAGAAAACTTCCTTAACCTAAAGAAGAGATGCCCATGAACATACAAGAAGCCTACAGAACTCCAAATAGACTGGACCAGAAAAGAAATTCCTCCTGTCACATAATAATCAAAACACCAAATGCACTAAACAAAGAAAGAAAGAATATTAAAAGCAGTAAGGGAAAAAGATCAAGCAACATATAAAGGCAGGCCTATCAGAATTACACCAGATTTCTCACCAGAGACTATGAAAGGTAGAAGATCCTGGGCAGATGTCATACAGACCCTAAGAGAACACAAATGCCAGCCCAGGCTACTATACCCAGCAAAACTCTCAATTACCATAGATGGAGGAAACAAGTATTCTATAACAAAACCAATTTTACACAACATCTTTCCACAAATCCAGCCCTACAAAGAATAATAGATGCAAAACACCAACATAAGGAGCAAAACTACACCCTAGAAGAAGCTAGAAAGTAATCTTTCAATAAACCCACACAAACATAATTCTACCTTTAACAACAAAAATAACAGGACATAGCAATTACTTTTCTTTAATATCTCTTAATATGAAAATTAATATTACCAACATATCCTAATCGATTGAAATTCAAAAGTATGAGGAATTAGAAATTTGTTGGCTATCATCCAGTGGTCTTTTTAATTTGGTAATTAGAGAAATAGGTCCAATATTGTACAATCCATTCACACTTTCTGCTTGTTTGTACATGACAGTGTCTTGCTGTGTAACCACATAATGATCTTGAAATCTTGCTTCTCCTAGCTCAGCCTTTCTATTAGTAGGATTGTTTATTTGATGTTTTTACACTATACTATGGTTTTCAGAACAGCTTACATGTTTCAAAATTATTTATACAGCCAAAAGAAACACAGACAATCAACTTGGGAGGTAGTGTGTAACAGAACAACAAAGAGTGAGACTGAATGCTTTGCTTGATGTTTGTTAACTACTGATTCAATTTTGAAGAAGAGGACTTCAGAGAAGTTACTATTTCTCTGAGATGAATGCTTTTCAAAACCATCACAGCCAATGAACCAGATTCTTACCCTCACCTAATGTCTGTGCCACCCTCCAAGCAGAACCATTGTTCACTGAAACAGTTGGTAAATGACTTTATGGATAGACCATCTTAATACACACACCATTTCTTAAATGAATGTAACCTGTTCCCTGTGGGCTGAGAATGAAGACAATCACTCAAGTCAAATAGCTTTGACCATAGCAGGAAATCTGTATCCAAAAATCGAGCCTTCTATTCATTCCTTGGTGCATCAGAACTGTCAGCTCTCAGTTTGGCTATGATGGAGGTAAAATCCTTTGGTGATGTGAGGGTCATTGAAGTACAGCCTTATTACAATGAAATCCAATGTCTAAAAATTGTTCTTATTTTGGGCTTTTATCACAGTAAGAGCCAAGATTTTAACCTCTACTAAAAACAAAACAAAACAAACAAACAAACAACAAAAAGAGTTTATCTATTTATATTCAATTAATATGTTTGGAGTTATTTAAAATTTATAGAGAAAAATATATGCATTTTCAGTATTGCTGTGGACAAGCATCTACATAAGACTGTTTAATTGATTGCTGTTTTATATCAAACAACTTTTATACTACTCATTTTTATTGTTACCATATTTTATAAATTTTAAAAAATATGACCAAATTTAAAAAAATGAAAGGTAAAAAAAATTTCAAGCGAAGAAGTGTGCACAAAGGGTGTACTGTGATAATGCATCTTCCACAACTAGATTTTTCTTATTTTTTAACTTAATTTATTTATTTTTGTTTTTATTTGTGGGGGAGGTTGCAAGGGCAGAGAGTAGATATGGAGGGATGGGGAGATGAGTGGGATTGGGGTACATGATGGAAAATTCACAAAGAATCAATACAAAGTACAAAAAAAAAATAAGACTTTTGAAGGTCAAGTTAACACATGGCAGAGCAGTAAGAGCAAGAAAAGCTGCCCCTTATGGAGACACCTGTCTTTGGCCTTGAAGGGATATTAAGTCACACATCAAATCTCAGGAAACTATGCCTCATGTAGAATCATGAGATATCATGGCAGAAAATGATGGTGGAGACACAGGGTGTTCCAGAGGGTGTTGCCACTTGTGCCCATCGCTGAGATTCCCCAGACCCTGTAATTAGAAAGCCTGCGCTGGGCACTGGGATCTCCTAAGTTTTGTTACTAATTGTCTTCTTCCTCCCTCCCTCCCTCTCTTCCTTCCTTCTTCTTCCACTCCTCCTCTCTACTTCAACTAGGTCTCACTGTGAAGTCAACACTGGCCTCAGCCACACAGTAGGCCCACCTTTGCCTCTGAGCAGCCATGTCCAGTGTGTACCTGGCTGGTTTAGACTTGTTTAGACTAAAGGTCTGCTGCCAGAGAAACAGTGATGAAGAAACTTGGTGGCTACTATTTCTGTAAGATGAGATAAACACTGGGTTGGCTTTATATGATTTCTCACAAACATGCAGTTTTTCCAAGGTCTAGATTTGTCTTCTTTACCCATTTTATTCTGGCAGCTATCTTTCGGAGGCAATTAAGATCCTTTTAGGAAAGTGAAGGTCATGCCACAGGGCAGTAGAATGCTATTGCTAAAAACAGAACCGCATCATCAAGCCCTTGGGAAATACTAGGTGGCATGCAGGTCTATTCTGGGCAGGGATACTCCAGGGTCTGTCCTTGGGAGTTTGCTGGCTGAGTCAGAAGTGCAGAAATATCAAATAAGGTCCATTCCATGATTTCTGACCCAGTGGATGTTGTTGAATGCTGACTCCAATGGAAATCTCAGAATGTGGGGGCCAAGGCAGGAGGATACTTTGTTCTAGGCCAGTTTGGGACACATGGTGAGATGCTATTAAAAAACATTTAGTAATAAAAGCAGATTCTGGGTAGCAGGTATGGGGTGGGGCTTGAAGACATGCACCTCAGGCAGCTGAGCAGGTGGGCAGTGAGCACACTGATCCTCATGGTGTCCTGAGGATGACAAGACACTCTTAGCCTATAGGTGTTTCATCTCCTGGCTCATCTGTATCCAGCCAGTTCATTAGTGCTTGTCTTTCCCATGGTGACTTAACTAGTCATGTTGCTTTTAACATTCGCTGGGTTCACACACACCCTGGCAATCCTTGTTAAGATTATTTAACCAGACCATAGTGTACTTGATACATGATTTGTTTGGATCTTACTGGATTGAATGTTACATTTTCTCCACATAAATACAATTACATAAATTGAAAGCAGTTGGGAGGTTTGTCCAACAAATGTGTGTAACACACACATACAACATGGAGGACGTTTTTCAAGTCACATGGCATATCCAGGCGGGATGTCAGTGCTGGTACGGAGCTCTGGCCTTGCCAAGGTCTCTTTCCTCTATTAGGTTTTGAAGTTTATTGAAGATGCCAAGAGAAGGGTTTTTTTTTTTTTCAAGACAGGGTTTCTCTGTGTAGCCCTGGCTGTCCTGGAACTCACTCTGTAGTCCAGGATGGCCTCGAATTCAGAAATCCGCCTGCCTCTGCCTCCCAAGTGCTGGGATTAAAGGCATGTGCCACCACTGCCCGGCGAGAAGGGGGTTTTTAATAAGGTATCTGTGGTGGTTTGACTGAGAATGGCCCCATAGGCTCATATATTTGACTGCTTGGACCCTAGTTAGTGGAACAGTTTGGGAAGGATTAGGATTCATGGTCTAGCTGGAGAAGGTGTGTCCCTGAGATGGGCTCTCTGATTTCAAAAGCCTACAGCAAGCCTAACCTTCAGATCAGATGTGAGCTCTCAGTTACCACTCCAGTACCAGGCCTGTCTGCCACCACATGCTTTTTGCCATGGGCTAACCCTTTGAAACTATCAGCAAGCTCCTAGTTAATGTTGTATCTTATAAACTGCCTTGGTCATAGTATCTCCTTACAGCAATAGAACAGTAACTAAGATACTAACATACTAAAACAGCAAAGAACATATGACTGAAAGTGGTAGGTTCTTTCTCATTTTATGAGCCTGTTACTCTAGGCACCAAGAAACTGCCCTCTGGGGGTTTTGTGCGATCCCTGAGAACATCTAGAAGTAGAGCCTCTACAGGACAATGATACCCCATAGATGGCCAGAGCCTTATAGTGTCTACAGACAAGTAGGACTCAAAGGGAAATGAGACCACTGTTTGTTGAAATTCTCAGGACTTCTTAGGGGCTCGTCTGCCATCAAGCCCTTTCTGAGCTGAGGGTCATAAATTTTAAATGGTAGCAAAGGCTGTGAATAGAACTGCTATATATATGTATATATACATACACATATATATGTGTATGTGTGTATGTATACATACACACATACACACACATATGTGTATGTGTATGTATGCATATGTGTGTGTGTGTGTGTGTGTGTGTGTGTGTGTGTGTGTGTGTGTGTATAGATATGCTTGTAATGGAGTGAAGGGAGGGTGGACAGAGCCTCTGGAAAAGCTGAGAGTCATAAATTTTAAATGGTAGCAAAGGCTGTGAACACAACTGCTATACATATACATACACATATATATTCTGTGTATTCTAAAAACCAGTCCCGGTGAGAGCTCTTAGAGTCCTGGGCATGGCTTTCCTTCCAGCTTCTTAGCCATTCTATATTGGAAGCTCTCCATGGAGATCAGTATCTCCATGTTACTGAAATTAAAAAACAACCCACTCTATTCAAAGAGAGCAGGTGACTCACTTAAGATTTCTAGGTTAGTGATTTTTAAAGCCAGTTTTGCTTCCACACAGGGACTTAGCACAGACCTCTAGCTCCAGGGTTCCGTAGTGTCACAGGCCTTGTTTGGTCATTTTTTTCCTTCTGTTTAAAAATAACACATTCCCCAAACTTGGTTAAGTAAAATAAAATTGATGGTTTGGCCAATACATAGGACAAACTTGCCCAAGACCATAGGGACCTCTACATAACGCAGTTGTAGAATTGACAGCTCAGAATGAGTCAGGATGTGAGTTTTAGCAAATGTTTGCTGAACAGATTTTTGGGTAGAGAGCAGATGTGGTGACCCTGTCAGAGGCCCTTCCTCTCTCTGAACTGTTAAGGGACTCATTGCCTTCAGTTGTGTACCCTTCACAGGCTGCTATCAGACTCCACTTCTAATCCAGTGAGCACACAGATGGCCCTGGCTGGACAAAACCAACCCAGAAGTTATAAACCTGGGAAAAGGACCAGTAAAGATGAGAAGGGTGTGATAGGAATGGGAGGGAGACAAAAGGGAGTGGGAGAGAATCGTCAGAATGTATTATGTACTTGTATAATTGTCAAACAACAAAATTAATTAACAATTAAAAACCCTTCCCAGGGAGCTACTGGCAGTTGGTGGATGTCTTAGTTACTTTTCTGTCATAGGACATCTGATCACACTGTGAACCCTGACACTGTGGTGTTTATTGGGAAAACCTGTTTCTAGGTGTGGTGTGGCTCAGCCTTAGCACACACCTTTAATTCCACTGGCTGGAGTACAGACACACCTTTAGTACGTATCTTAAATCCCAAATAATGAAGGTAGAATTAGTTTGTAGAGGAAAGCAGCCATGTTTGAAAGTGACAAAGTGACAAATCAGAAAAAGATTAGACAGAATGAGTCAGAGATAGGATACGCCCAACTCTCATGAGAACAGAGAAGAGACTACTTAAAGAGAGAACAGCACAGAGAGACTAGGAGAGAAGGCAGTTTTACCAGGACAGTTGTACAGAGGCAGGTTGCAGAGAGAGAATGAGCTAGACATGGGTGAAGACAGAAGGAGCCAGAAGATTAGAATGTATTGCCCAAGTTAGTATGAGGCCAAGAAGAGCAACTCAGGAGAAGCCAAGAGAAGCCAGATTGAATCAGTCAGCTGGGAGAAGAGTTTGAGCCAGATAGCTGAGTTGAACCAGCCAGCCAGAGTTCAGAAAGAGCTAGCTAGGAAGGGATGATGTCTCAGTTAGGGTTTCCATTGCTGTGAAGAGACCATAGCCAAGGCAACTCTTATGAGGGGCAATATTTAATTGAAACTGGCTTACAGGTTCAGTCCATTATCATCATGGAGAGAAGCATGCCAGCACCAGGCAGGCATGGTGCTGGAGGAGCTAAGAGTTCTATATCTTGTTCCAAAGGCAAACAGGAGAAGAAACAGGAGAAGTCTTGTAACTAAGTAGGAGGGTCTCAAAGCCCACCCCCACACTTCCTCCAACAAGGACACACCTCCCAACAGTGCCACTCCCTACAAGCCAAGCATATTCAAACCACTGGAGGTGAGTTTATTCAGCAGCAAGTCCCAGAGGCTGGAAACATTCTAGGCTTAGATTAGATCGTACGGAGGCTAGAAGCTTCCAGGACTAGGCATAGGTTAGCAGACAAGAGGCATTATGCCTCTGAGATGACAATTACATCAGGCAAATAAAAGTTACTTTTATACTTTTCTATTGCTGAGAAGAAAACCCATGACTAAGGCAACTTGCAAAGGAAAGCACTGTCTATCTTTGAACCCAAGGCATGACACAGTAGAATCTCTAGAAGTCCCTGTTAAGCCTCAGAACTGAATCCCAGTTCCTAAGGCTGGAGATAGTAAAACATGAACCAGTCGGCATGTCAGAAGTCACATAGCCACATCCTTTGGTAAACAGCTGCCTTTCCAGAGGCTCTGTCCACCCTCCCATCTACACACACACACACACACACACACACACACACACACACACACACACACACACATACATACACACACATACACATATATGTATACACAGTCTCTATCATGTGACCCTATCCTAATGTGACCAGAGACCCAGAAGTAAAAGGAGCATTGAAACCCAGTGCAGAGGCCACAGTACCAGGCCATGGAACACTACGTGGTAAAGAATGGAACAAAGAGAATGGCATCTTGAAAATGGAGGCCATTTTCAAAGCAGCCTGCTTGCCAACACTGAGCACAGCCCGAACAGTTTTGGAATAAAGATCTGCCCATCAGATGACTGGAAGGACAGAAAAGGTGAATGAGGGTGTTTTTACTCCTTCCTGATTCAACAAATTTCCAGAAACACTCTGCAATACAGAGAAACACAAAGCAGGACTTCTGACAGCAGAGTTGTCTTGACCTGGATTCTAGCTGAGTGGCTCTAGAGATATTTAGCTTCTCTCAGTCTGTGCTGTTGTCTGTGAAACTCGCAGATCATATGGATCTGGAACCCATTTGATGTTTAAAAAATGGTGGCAATGGCAGTGGCTGTGACTGAGCGTCTTATCCTGGAAGTGTCTGGGAGAAAGAACAGTGGGCTGGGGTTGGGGCACATGAGCTCCCGTCTGCTCACCAGCTTCCTGTGTAGCCCCCTGGACCCAACTCCAATTTGTTTCAGAGTATGGCTACAATGGACCACATCCTATCATTCAGGGGATGTGGGCACCAGGAGACGATGAGCATTTAGGGCACGAGAGCTTCAAGGAACACCGTGTTGTTAACTGAAGCCAATCATGGCTTCTAGTGTGATTCAAACACAAACCAGGGCAGCCAACTAGGGGCCACAAAACAGCCTTGAAAGGAAGAAGATTCAGTGTAGAGATGTTGCACAGAGAAACTGACTTACCAAATCAATGTTATACACAAAGCAAAAGTGAGAGGAACAAGAATTCCACCTGAAAACCTCTAAAAATGAGCAGTACTTTCAGCAAAGGCAGGATCCCAAACCAAGCTAAATCATAGCCTTTCTATATGCCAATAACAAGCATTCTAAGGAAAATATCATGGACATAATTCCATTCACATTAGCCTCAAAAATTAAAATATCCAAGAAGAAACATAACCCCCTCGTGCCCCCAAATCTCTACAATGTAATTTTAATATCTCTGAGGAAACAGATTGAGAAGACACTAGAAGATGGAAAGACCTTCCCTGTTCATGGATTGGAAGAATATTGTGAAAATGTTCATCCTACCAAACTCAAGTACAGACTCAATGCAAACCCAACCAAAATCCCTACAGCATTTGTTCACAGAAAAAAGAAAAGCAAAACCAAAAACAATATTCTAAAATTCTCCTACAATATAAAGGTGAAGGAAAAGATTTTTCTAAAAAGGACTCCATTTGCTGAGTAATTAAGGTCAACAGTGACAAATGGGACTTTATAAAACAAAAACACTTCTATACAGCAAAGGACGTAAGAACAGAGGATGTCCAGAGAATTGGAGAGACCCTCTGCCATCTATACCTCTGAGAAAAGATTAATAGCTAGACTACAAAGAACTCAAAAAAAAAAAAAATAGTCAAAACAACAACTAAACTGAAAAAAACCCAAAAACCAAATCAAACAACCCAGTTGAAAAATGGGCTATAGATCTGAACAGAGAGAGGCCTCAAACAAGAAATGAAAATGGCTACAAAATACCCTCAAAAATGTTTATCATGGCACATGGGGGCACATGCCTTAATTTCAGAAGACAGAGGCAGGTGATCTCTGTGAGTTAGGGGCTAACCTGGTCTCTATATAGGGAGCTCCAGACCGGTTAGGGCTGCATCTCCTCCCAGTGTGTCCATGCGCAGATGTTAACATCGTTAGCAATCAGGCCCATCCCCATCTCTACAGGTTTGACATCCTCCAGGGTTCCTTTCCTTGCTGGCTTTTGTGATTATTTTATGATATATACTCAAATCTAAATATTCAGAGCTAGGCTCCCTATATGAGTGAGAGTACATAGCATTTGTGTTTACTCAGTACAATATTTTCCAGTTCCATAATTTACCTGCAAACTTCACCTTCTTTACAGCTGAGCAGATGGTATTCTAATATACATGTACCGAATTCCTGTTATCTCAGTTGAAGTGACCTTTAAGTTGTTTCCATTTCCTGGTTATTGTAAATGGAGTAGACGTGAACACGGCTGAGCAAGAGTCTGGAGTAGGATGTCGAGTCTTTTCCTACTGGGACACATCTGCTTTGAGCTTCTATCTATCTATCTATCTATCTATCTATCTATCTATCTATCTATCTATCTAACCATTCTGACTGTCCACGTGGCCTTCAGGACTACTTAGGGAGGGGATTCATGCCTGGTGCTATAGACCTAGCTGGCTACCTGCAATTGTAGAGGTCCTGTGACATACTGCTACTTTCCTAAATTAGTAAAACTTCTAACTCTATTATTCTGCAGAAGCACCCAATTAACTATAAGTACATCTACAATGCTACCTCTATGCCCTAGGTTCAAGGAAGATTACAGAAAAGAGGTTGGAAAGACTGTCAGAGTCAAACAATCATGACGCCTGCTGCAAGATAGTGTCTTCTAGACATTACAGGGAGGGTGGACCCAAGAAATCACAACAATATGGCTGCCTATAAGCAAGATGTGTACAATGGCAGTATCAGCTGACCTGCCAATATGGATGAGGACGCTACCCCTAGATAGAGAGCTACATGCAATGGACAGCTGCTGAGAAAGAATCAGTTTTCTCCAGGGGCAAGTCCCTTGACAGATTATCCAGCTGTAGTGATCCCCTAAACACATGTGCACATAAATGATACCAATGGATTCAATAGGTTGCATGCATGCATGCATGTATATATTTGCAACATTTATACACAGAACGATAAATAAACAGACAACAATAATAACATTCTCATGAATTTGAGGGAGAGTAGGGGAAGAGTTGGGGGGATGAGAGGGAATGGTGGGAGAGATGTAAATACATATGAACTTTTCAAAAAAAAATTCACAATTTAAGTTAAAAAGAAAATGGGGGCAACAAAACCTAGGCAGTGTCACAAGCTGTAACACACAGCCCTTCCTGTCCCAAACCATCCCATCGTGGAACTACTCAGTCAAAGAGAAGGAGAGTGACTAAGATACAGCAGGTTTCTGGCCATGTGATGAAGTCTACTGCTAAGGGCTGAAAATTAAAGTGTGGCTGAACATTTTACAGGAAGAAATGGTGCTGCCCTGGAAATAACCTTGTGATGCTCAGCATTAAAGTAAATCCAGATGAAAATGAGGTCTTGGTGATCTGTGAGAGCCCTGGGGAGAGTGAGCAGCGCATGGCAGCATGCTGCAAAGCTGGGTGACACACAGATGTGGCGTGAATGAGAGCTGTAATTACATCCCACAAAGAAAAACAACCAGGGCAGGCAGGATCCACAGCTCTCAGCCACACACCCAGCTTCACTGCAGAGACGTTCGAGCCACCACTGCCCTGAGGGCTAGGCTCCCAGAGATGTGAGTCTAGAGGGCCTGCATGCGAAGCCTTCCAAGAAGCACACACAGCACAGAAAGCTGCACTCTGCCTGTTCTCTCCTTGCTCACAATCCCTATGCTAAGACTTCATTTCCTCATTGTCTTCCCACCTCCCCTGTCTCAGAGGGCCTTGGCGTGAGGAGCAGGTATAGCTCGTGTCTTCCCTGGGCAGCACCTGAATTTGTTGGAGCATGAAAGCGACACAAACTGTATGCCTGCTTTTCTCCTGCCTGTCCTCAACTTCACTCTGAAATCTGTTAACACTATAATCTGCTGCAGCCCTCAGCCAGGCTTGCTACTGTCCGAGCTATTTCACACCAGAGGCCCCAACCATGTAGAGCTGTTTGTTAAAATGAAACAGTGGCCTCAGAGGTAAGAGCAAACTGCAGCTCCTGCTCTACAGACTGAGCGTGCCCCTCCTGACTGTTCATCACTGTTATGCTCTCTCACACCTGACCCTTCAGGCCCGCATGTCCCAGAACTCAAAGCTCCACAGGTCTCGACTCACTATGAATTAGATGATGAAATAACATGCCAAGTGGTTAAACTGCCTGAGAGCGTGAAAAGCCAGGCAGGACAAGCTGAAGGTGCCAGAGAGGCAATCAGGGCTCTAGGGCGATGCTGACACAATGGCCTTTCATAGCAGAATGGGCAGATGCTGGTGATGCTGGCTGATGCCTCTGTGCTGTGGAAAGAGGATGGCCAGCAGGACCCGCAGCTCCGCGTGGCTGCTGCTTGCCAGCCAGGGAGCAAGGAATCCTATCCTACGTATGCACGCTCTCTTCAGTCCCCACGGAACCTACGGGAGCTGCTGTTGCCGCCATTTTACAGTTAAAGAAACTAAGGTCCTGGGATTCCCTAATGTACCAAGGTCAAGTTGGTGGTGGATCGCAGGTCTGAGTGGAGGCAACCTAGAGCCAGGGTGTGCATTTGCCTGTCATGGTCCCAGTATCAGTCTGAAAGAAGCCTAATAGAAAAGTCACTTCATACAGATCTTTTACTTGCTTAGTTAAGAGTCACACCAAGGTATTTTATTTATTTATTTATTTATTTATTTATTTATTATTTAATTAGGATTTCTTTTTATGGGAAGCAGAGTTATAGAGAAGGCATCTCAGAGCACAGCATTGTTCTACTAGTCAAAACCCTTCATTTTTATCATTGGACAAATGGTTGGACTTACTTATTTATTATTTGTGACTATTGTGAAGGGTGTTGTTTCCCTAATTTCTTTCTCAGCCTGTTTATCCTTTGTGTAGAGGAAGGCCACTGTTTTGCTTGAGTTAATTTTATATCCAGCTACTTTGCTGAAATTGTTTATCAGGTTTAGGAGCTCTCTGGTGGAATTTTTGGGGTCACTTAAGTATACTATCATATCATCAGCAAATAGTGATAATCAGACCCTGGCTGTCACACTACACGTTAGTGACACTAATAGTCTCTACCTCGATAGTCATCACCTTATCTGTGAAGTGTGAGGGATGTCTTTACAGCTGCTTCCCAAGCTGCAGTTGGAGCAGAGGCCAGGGAGGGAAAGGGCGGAGACACAGGCTTCCTGTTGTCTAGAGAGCTCTTGGTCTCCTGTCAGATAGCTTCATGCTTAAGCATATGGCTGCAGCCCACGGAGGAAGAACTTACTGTCCATACATGGTAGGACACAGAGGTTTGGATATGCTAAAGTACTGTTTGTACCTGACAGGGTGGGGCATTAAATCACATCAGTGGTACACATAAGGTGACATGAAGTTACAAAGTGTCATGGATTTCCCACAGGCAAATTGAGCTCCCCAGTTGGCTGGGGTGCTGAGATGGTGTCTTCCAGGTCACAAAATGCTGTTCATTACAGCAGGAAGCACGGGTGTTTCTGTGTGAAATGGTGTGTGGAGGCCTACTATTCATGTGGGGTCTGTCATTCTCTCTTCTCCGCGCTCTCACACTACGGGGTCTCTTACTGAATCTGGAGCTCACCAACTGGCTGAGTAGCCAGCTTCAGGGATCCACCTGTCTTTGCCTTCCCAGAGCTGGGTCTGCAGAGCTGCTCTCCTACTCGGCCTGTAAGAATTGTGTGTGTTTTGTTTTATCTACCCATTCTGTGCTCTCTCTTTCATACTCAGAATATCCCTGAATTAGCGTAATGTCTCTGAAGCCCATATGGCACTCACACCCATGCTTGGCTGCTCATTGCCTAGCCTACCGTGAAAGACAACACCTGGGGAACAAACCCTGCCGAACCTGTCACACCAGAGTGGATTTCTAAAGCTGATTTGACAACCTCAGAATGTACTGGGAAGCTCAGACATGCAATGTAGCATTTTGGTCAAATTCACTGAAGCCTGCCTATCAGCCTGACATGAGTGGTGCTGGGCACGGCTGCTTCCTGGGGTATGGGGCGACACCTTGATGCTATCTATGCAGGCGATACTCCGTGACTAGTAAGTGTTACCATCACTGTAACAGAAATGAAAAGGCAGCAGAGACAGGGTCTCACAGAAGATTGGACATTTTGCCACAAGGTATAACCACTTTCTGTTTTTGTCAGAAAGGGAAAATTTTTTTTCTTTTTCTTTTCTTTTCCTTTCTTTTTCTTTTCTTTTTTTTT
>NW_022196894.1:19290397-19292867 GCF_008632895.1 Mastomys coucha | reverse complement strand
TCTGCCTCCCAAGTGCTGGGATTAAAGGCGTGTGCCACCACTGCCCGGCAGAAAGAGACATTTTTGAAACACCTATTAAGATTTCTTTTTGTGGGAAGCAGAGTTATAGAGAAGGCATCTCAGAGGACAGCATTGTTCTACTAGTCAAAACCCTTCATTTTCATCATTGGACAAATGGTTGGACTTACTAAAAAAACTGACTTAAATAGGGAAAGATTTTACTCTCATACACATAATCACTTTGCTGACTTTTGTACTTAGGAAAATGTCAGTTATCCTGATGGGCTGCTGAGGACTGTGACTGGGGCAGTACTCCTCTTGGGCCGAACCCTTCCTGATTGTTCTGTCAGGGCCCTGAGTTCTGGACCACAATCAGCTCTAATATTCCTGCCCATCAGAACTAAACATGCCTAGAAATGGAGACCCAGAAGTACAACAAGAAGTACAGGGAAGAAACCTAAAATTAGACCTAAAATTAGTGTGGTGGTTTGAATATCAATCCCGCCCCCCACCAGTATTGCAATGTTTAGTCATGAGGGAGTGGCACTACTTGAGAAGAATTAGGAGGTGTGGCCCTTTGGAGGAAATGTCATGGAGCTTTGAGGATTCAAAATCTCATGCCAGGCTCAGCCCCCGCCCCCTTTGTCTCTGTCTACAGATCACTTTTAAAAGGATTAGGAAGTGTTGGAGGAAGTATGTCACTGGGGGTGGGCTTTAAGGTTTCAAAAGCCTGAGTTCAGGCCAGGCACCTTCTCTCTACCTCTAGATCAGGATGTAGGTCTCAACTACTTCTCTAGTACCATGCAAGCCACCATACTCCCTGTCTTGATGATAGTGGACTAAACTCTGAGACTGTAAGTGAGTCTCCAGTTAAATGTTCCTCTTATAAGAGTTGCCACGGATGTGGTGTCTCTTCATGGCAACAGAACAGTGACTAAGACTATTAGCAAAACCAAGTTAACAATCCAATTGCAAATCAAAGGTCAGTGCTCATGGTGAGGCTGTGCAACAGTTATTCTCAACAGGAACTGTCTCTGAAAGTAACAAACAAGTCTGGACTCTTTCTGTAGGACTTGGTTGTTGGGATGAGGGCAAGAATTGAGTGCCTACATCCCCAAGTAAACAAACAAATGAAAAAAGTTAAAAAAAAAAAAAAAAAAAAAAAAAAAAGAACCAGGAGTTTAGCACCAGTCAGGGGAGAATTTGAAGACAGGGAAAGGTGAGCTGAGTTCTAGATCAATGCAGGGTTTCATACTCAATTCACTTATTGTGGTGGTTTGAATAGGTTTGGCCCACATAGATTCATGTGCTTGAATGCTTGGCCATAGGGAGTGGCACTATTAGGAGGCGTGAACTTATTGGAGGCAGTGCACCCTTGCTGGAGGAAGTGAGTCGCTATGTAGGTGGGCTTTCAGGTCTTCTATGCTCAGGCTCTGCCCAGTGCCTAAGATAGTCTACAGAAAACAGTCTCCTCCTGTCTGCCTTTGGATCAAAATGTAGAACTCTTAGCTCCTCCAGCACCATGTCTGCCTGTATGATGTCGTGCTTTCTGCTATGATGATAACTGAAACTGTAAGTCAGCCCCAAGTCACTGTTGTCTTCATAAGAGTTGCCTTGGTTATGGTGTCTCTTCACAGCACCAAAGCCCTAACTAAGACAAGTGCAGGCTAGACTCTAGAGGCCTGGCAGAAAATGCTGCTTGGAGGTCTAAAAGACACATGGAAATTCCAGATGTTGTGAAGTGCCAGAAGATAAGGGAATACTAATGAACCAGACTGGAAAGAGTGTGGATTAACATTCTGATGTCAAAAGCAAAAGCACAGCCCTGAGCCACGTCTAGGATCTGGGATACTTTGCATCTATTCCTGAAACAGCTGAGAACAAATTCTTAAAAAAACAAAACAAAACAAAAACAAAAAACCATTGACAGACAGGCAAACTCAAATGCCACTGAAAGGAGACAACATTCAGACGCTCAACAACACTGCTGTTGATGTGCAGTGTACAACCTGAAATGCCTGACAGGATGAGCAGGAACTATGACCCACAGCCAAGAACAGCAACAGTGACACTCAGAGGTGTTGGAACTAGCACACAAAGAATTGGAAAAAAATTTCAGCTGGTCAAGAGAGGTGCATACCTCTAATCCCAGCACTCAGGAGGCAGAGGCAGGTGGATTTCTGAGTTTGAGGCCAGCCTGGTCTACAGAGTGAGTTCTAGGACAACCAGGGCTACACAGAGAAACCTTGTCTAAAAAAAGAAAAAGAAAAAGAAAAAAGAAGAAAAAACATTTTAAAAAAAATCTAAAACTTTAAAATATGTTTTTGTGTGTGTGTGTGTCTGTGTGTGTTTGTGTGTGTATGAGAGAGAGGGGGGATGGGGATAGGGAGGGGGAGGGGGATGGGGGAAGGACAGGGAGAAGGAGGGAACACATCCTCAGTGTGGAAGTGTGGAAGTCAGACACATTGGT
>NW_022196894.1:19267636-19290161 GCF_008632895.1 Mastomys coucha | reverse complement strand
GAGGGGGGAGTGGGGGGGGGGAAACTCCGTGGGGGCAAGAGAGTGGCATGAGGGTCAATTAAATAAGAATGTATGAAGAAAAGGAGACCTGTGACTTTGTAGAAGGGAGATGTCTCAGTGAGTTGGAGCATTTGCCCCAAGCCTGATATATCTTTAACCCACTGAGCCATCTCACCAGACCAAAGAATTTAAAGTATTTATTTTATAAATATGTTTGAAGATTTAAAAGGATGGAATTAATAAATTATATCATAAAAATGCCAATAAAAGAATGAAAATCATAAAAACAGACTACTTGGGAGCGAGCTACTAAGGAACTGTAAGACCAGGAGGCAGCAGAGTGAGTGAAGACACCTTCAGAGAAAGAGAGAAAGAGAGAGACTCTGAGGGGACCAAGAGCATGGCCAAGTGTGGAGGAGATGGCCAGTGCCACCGAAGAAGTCTCTCTGAGCTCAGAGACAGATGCAGGGAGAACAAAAGAAAAGTGAAGGGCCTGATGCCATAGGCAGGGCCTCTCCTAAGTCCCTGGAATATTTACACAAGCAAATGTCACTATGCACATGAAGCAGAATGCAGAGGGGCTGGGGGCCCCTATGATCTTTATAAGAGTTGTGACTCAGCACAGCACAGTTTCAGCGACTCTGTAAGTGGCTTTAATGCAGAGTAAATGCTCCAGTTGTCCCTTTGTCATATTTTCTAAATGAAAAGTGTAACTGTTAACTATTGAGGAAATCTCAACAGGGAACACTGTTGCAGGGAAAAGGTTCAACTGTAGCTGATCAACTGTAGCTGAACCGACAGCTACAACTGTAGTGTCTGATGCATTCCCAGATGACAGACAGGATGGTATACTTTTGATAAGCACTCTTCCATGGAAGAGAGGGAACAAAGATGGTCCTCTAGCATCAAGATGTTCTACAACAGCCCCACCCAAGAGACACCTGAGCTTCAGTGGAACAACAATGAACTGCAGAAGCAGAACAGTATGGGTCTCTGCTGCTGAGGTTTCGTCTGCCGCTATGGACTGTAATGCTAAATACTGGCCAAGGTCACCCTCAGGGAGGAGAGAGTCCTTATGTACATAAAGTGATGCTATGTGACTATTCTCCTTAATTTAAAACTATTGGTTGAATAAAGATGCTGACAGAAAAGAGGTAGGTGGGGTTTCGATTCCTGAGCTTGGGGGTCTGAGGAAAGAAAAGGTGGAAATAGGAGAAGACATCATGGGGTAGGTGAGTCATGAACACTTGGCCATGAGGGCTGAATACTTAGAGTTAAGAGCTGCCCAGATGGAACATGGCAAGTTATTATTGATAGGGAAGGAAATGCTAATGCCTTAGAGGGTAGATACCTGCCCAGCTCTAGTGCTTTAAAGGTTTATTATAAATATAAAGGTTTTGTGTCTTTTATCTGGGAACTGAATTATCAAAGGTGGGGTAGAACCTCCCCAATTGAGATTAAATAATTAATACAACATGCTGTTCCAGACAAACATTTCAGTGATTTGGATGAAGGCAGAACAGCCTCTGGGTAGATGGGAAATAATAATTGCACAGGTCATAAATGAAGCAGTCCCAGGCCTGCACCCGGCTGTGCAAGGTGGTAGTGTGTCCATCAGTGGTGTGTGTAAATGCATCAGCAGCTTGGCCTTGCCATGTTTGCTGTAGGCACACATGCAAAATTGCTGCCAGAAAGGACAACATGCTTTGGGTTCCACTCGTGGAAAGAGAGCCTAGAATAAGGAAATGCTCTCACCTGTGTTACCCTGCTGAGAGCAGGCCAAGCCCCACTCTAAGTTACTGAGCAAAACACTGACTGTCCTAGGAGACTCCATTTACAGTTTTGGACTCCCATTTTGAGGGAGAAGGATGGCATCAGGCCTTGGGTAAGCCCAGAAATTCTACCATCCATCAGTCACCTCCTATCCAGAAGAGACTGACAGATGACTTATTTCCATGATTAGAAAAAGGGTCATCCTATAAATTTACTAGGGAGTATAAGGGTGGTCCGAATACTAAGGTCTAATTCCCTAATTGGTTCTTGGCTTGTCAATAAAAAAGGCCAGGGGCCAACTGCTGGATGTAAGGTACAGGTGGGACTTCTGGATCCCAAGAGGAAAAGGCACTTGGGGTTTGGGGGTTGGGAGATGGGCAAAGGCAGAGGGGCTTTTAGGCCAGGTTTTGGAAAGAGAAGGACACAGCAATTATGTAAGATCTTGGGGCAGCCAGGGCCTGTAGCTCTGCTGCAAGCGGGTTGCCAGACATGTTTGGCAGGGGCTGACTGGAACATGCCACTGAGTTTGGGGTGGTTTGGTAAAGGCACACATTTCCAGGAGAAGGTATCTGCGCCCAGCGATTGTGCCATGAAAGGCAATCTGTAAAGTGACAAATTGAGTGTGTGTCCTTCATCTGTGGATTCGAGAGGCTTGGGTGAGGCTGGTAACTCCACCCCTCCCAGAGCAATGTCTTGGGAGTGGGCTGGCAGAGTAGTCGACTCCTGGAGTAAAGGCAGGAAGGAAAGAGAAGCCGGGTCAGTCCTGCTGGCGCTGACCCAGCTAAGCATGTGGAACAAAGGGAGCCGGGAGTAGGCTGGTAGTGCAGCAGCTCCCAGGCAAAGGTGGTGGCATGTCTTTAAAACTACATGCAACAAGAGAGAAATGAAATTGTAGGGGCACATGGGCATATTAAACCTCTCTTGGGAAGACCAGGCCCAAGAATTTATTGGAGTCAGCAGACTGAGGAAAAAGTATAATAACATGGCCCCAATACCAATGGATGGTCCAATCCCAGGTACGTGCATCAAGGACTGCGGGTTCCCAGATTCGACTGCTCCCCATTGTTAATGCAGCATACTCCCCAGTGCCTGCCCACCTACGTGCCCATCTGGACCCTGACCTGATGTGGCCTTTTCCTTTGCAGTCACACTCTGGGCTCTGCTCTCAAACCTGGCTCCAGCAGCTCCCGCTCAGCACTGGGCTAGTTTGTATCTATCTAGACTTCCTCAGCACACTGCCACAGCCTCCTCACTCTGTGGAAGCATCTTTAATTCATATTCATTCTGTAACACATGCACACAAATACATATACATGTACATAATACACCTTTACAGACACTGTGTGCTGTGTGATTTGAGAGTTAATTAATAATTAAATTGTAATTAAGACTGGCCAGGCTACCAAGGTAGATGGATTTAATAATAAAGCCATCATTGAACAATTAAACCTTGCATTTGATATTCAGTAAATGCTGACACCATGTAAAGACACAATGTTTGCATGTTTGTATGTTCAGGACATGCCCACTATTAGGAAGACAGCTCTTAGGGCTTCCCAAGAAGGAATAGGAGAGATGGGAGGCTTATTCCACGCATGGCACTTCCAAGAACTCCACACATTCTGTTCCCAATTGTAATTGGGAGAAGCATTAAAACCAAACCTAACCAAACCAAGAAATCATGTAAAGGTTCTAGAAACAGACCTAGTGAAGAATGGCAAATGAAAACCAATTATGTGAAGAAAAAGGAAATCTATGAATTCATGTCCATAGCAAGGGTCTGGTGTGTGAACCAAGACTCTTCCTCCTAACATCTCAGCCCAGCAGAGTGGACAACATCCGGGCCCAAGAGTGGCAATGTCTGCCTCTTGGAGCTCCCAGCCTGCTCTGGATGAGGCAGTATTTGACTTACCTCATCCTTACACATGTACTGCACCACCTCTCCAAGCCTGCCCTGGAGGCACAGCCTGCTAGGAGCCCATTTCCAAAAGTAAAAAAGCACCCCCTATAAACCTGTAAGTGTGCAGGGCCATCTGGGCCCATGGACTTATAAAGAACATAACAGAAAGCTGGAGCCAATAATGTATCAAGCACACTAGGCCAACAAAGGGTATGACATCCTCACCTGGACTGTTAGATACCTAGATGGCAGTGCCCTAGTAATGCCCAAAAGGACAGTTTGGGCTCAGCCCAGGCTCAGCCCAGGCTAGACCCTCACCAGGTAAACTGGACTGCTATGGGATAAACTAAAGTTTGCACTCAGCATTCCTCAGAAACCTTGCAAAATAGGTTTTTGTTTCCCTGGAAAACTTCCTTCCCTTATCCACCCCTACATGTGTGTATGGGGCATCCAGTTACTCATTACTTAAAACAAACCTATAACAGACCAAAGACCCCAGGCTAGTGCGTGCCCTGGCTCTTCTGGCTAGCAACCTCTCCGCCCCCTACTCTAACTCACAGGCTGTTCCAGCTCACAGGCTCCCTCCCATCACCTGTTTCTTTAAAACTGGCAAAGCTCTCCCTGCCTTTTGATATCCTCTCTGCCTGCTCCCCTCTGCTCGAGATGACAGTTTGATTTTCCCCAAATAAACCTTCCTTTCTATCCACTGAGCAGCCTAGTTTGATGGTTACACTTGCTTACAGACCCCACATCTAACACTGCAATAGTGGTGTACCCTTTGCCTGGCATTTGACCACCCAGTGTGTAAGGTAAGGAATTAGACCAACAAGGCAGAGAACTCCCAACTACCCCTGGGGCCTCAGCTTAGCTCTTCTTCCACTGCCTGCTCTGCAATCCTTCAGCTGCAGCTCTCCAGCTGAGTTAACATAGAACCCCAGTGGGACTCTTCGGATCTATATGGCTCTCTGCCTCTACTCCCATCAAAGCCTCTTGGCTTCTTTAATTCTGTTGTAGCCATTCTGTAAGGCACACATATGCATGATTATGTGATGGTGCATATACGACCTGACAGTTAATATTAATAATGAAGATGGAAAACTAAAAATCTGGGTTTACCAACAGCTAGCTAAAAAGAGAAATCAACTACTTAGCAAATGAAATGTAGCTTGTGAACTTAATGCTATCTGATACATTCTGACACCGTAGAAAGACACAAGTGTGTCTGACTGTGTTTCTGGGCTAACAAGTCACTCCATTAACAGTGGAGGAAAATTAGCTTTACTAAATTATTCCAACCCATCATCAAAACATAATGAAATAATAATGAGTCCTGGGGGCAGATGGGCAAGTACACTGTTCTCAAATGTTCAGATTCCATTAAAAACCACAAGGTGTACACACATTGGAAAGCATTAACCAAAGAAATGGCTGTGAGCCATATACAAAGGAGCCACACCCCAGACTTCTCATGGATTGCAAAGCAGTTTTGAAACATGTGCTCACAAAGTGAGGGGAGCAGGAGATAAGAAAACACAGGAGGGTGTGATGCCACAGCCAGAGGAGAAGGCCAACAAAGAAACAAATACTCAGGAAGCTAGATGAAAATTTGGGAGTTAACACTGGAATAGAAATAGAGAAATCATTAGAATGTATCTAAAGAAAACCTGAACAGTCAAAAGAATTAGTGAACATGAAGAGGTCAGTTCAGGAACTTTGGAAAATTCCACCAGACCTCTCCCCTCCTGGAAGAGAAAGGTCATGTAGCACTTAGGCACCCCTCCCCTCTGGAAGGGAGAGACTTAATTACAGTCCTTAGACCTTAGGGGAGGGGAGGACTGACCATTGGCCACCTGAGATGGGGAAGGCCCAGAGTATGTAGACACATTCTGCAGAGTGGACTGACCTTTGGACATCTACAGACAAGGGAAGTCCTTGCCACTTCATTCCCTAAAGACCAATCAGTTTAAAAGTCACACTGTCTGCCAATCACATTGTACCTAATGGCTGCAGCTCTGAAAACTGTATAAAAACTTGCTGAATGGGCTGTGCAGGGTCATTCTCTCTCCTTTGTGTGTAGGGCGACCCCAGCATGTTGGAACAATAAAATCCTCTTGCTTTTGCATTGATTCCCCACTGCATTGTTCACTCAGGGGTTCTCTGGTAAGTTAAGGCTCCCCAGAATCTTACAAATACAGATGAGCAGAAAACTGTGAGTTTAAGAGCTGGAGCTGGACATACGCTCCCTCCATGTAGTTAAAGCACCTGCTGCTCTTCCAAAGGACCCGCATTAGGATCAGATGCCTTCTTCTGGCCTCTATGGATATCATGTGCACAGGCACATATCATATCCACCCTCTGTTCCCCATGTTTACAAAAACAAAATAAATCTTATTTTAAAAGACAACACAAGATGAAAAACACAGAAAGAAGGCTAGGAAGCAGTTCTAGAGAGATGTATGGTCCCAGTGGCACAGCACAGCTAATGAGAACCTATAGCAGAAGAAGGGAGAGAAAACAAAAACATTTGAACAATTATGCCTCAGAATTTCCAAGTTCACTGAAAAGTAGTCATGTTCACATTCAGTCAGCTCAACGGACTCTGAGTAGGATATGAATGAGTGATAAAACAGAGTCACAAATGAGAAAGGTAAAAGAAGGGTAGAAATCATGAGTCACATCTAGAGGGTAAATGGGAAGAGCCCTAAGATTAGCAGCAGCAACAATGGTGGCCTGGAGTCACCGAGGCAACATTCAAAACCTTCAAGAAAAACCTGGCAGCTGAAAAACATCCTACATCCAGCAAAGCTGTCTTCTTAAAGTGGATGCGAAACAAGGGCTTCCCTAGATAAACCAAAACCTCAGAGGACTGAAGAGATGGCAGGGTTGTCTCCCAGGCATGATCACTGGAGTCGATCCTGGAACCCATGATGGAAGGAGAGAACCAACTCCTGGAGGTTAGTCGTTCTCTGATCTCTAAATGGTCTATACGGTATTGAGGCACTAAGGCCCACACCTGCCTACCTCTCTGACAAGAGTGACTAAGGGGGCTCTTCAGAATGAAAATGATTTTAGCAATTTCAAATGCACACAGATAAACAAGGAGAACCAGAAAAGGTAAGTGTATAATTGTAAAGTGCTATATAAATGCCTATTTTCACATTTTCTCATAACCAATTCTAAAGAGTAACTGTATGATAATATGCATGCAATGCAAATAGTACTATCAGACTGACAAATCA
This sequence comes from Mastomys coucha, assembly GCF_008632895.1. Lineage (NCBI taxonomy): Eukaryota > Metazoa > Chordata > Mammalia > Rodentia > Muridae > Mastomys > Mastomys coucha. The sequence goes on along the minus strand of NW_022196894.1, from coordinate 19,283,249 downwards.
GACCTATACAACTGGAATTAGCTGGTTCAAATCAGAAACTGAAACAGAAAAGCAAAGATACACACAGTAAACCCAAGAACACCACAAAGCATGCTCCCTTAAAAAACTTTAAAACTAAGAGAAAACAAAAAGCCCTAAACACACTGAGAAATCAATAAAGGTGTAATTAGCCAGGCAGTGGTGGCACACGCCTTTAATCCCAGCACTTGGGAGGCAGAGGCAAGTGGATTTCTGAGTTCGAGGCCAGCCTGGTCTACAGAGTGAATTCCAGGACAGCCAGGACTACACAGAGAAACCCTGTCTTGAAAAACCAAAAAAAAGAAGAAAAGAAGAAAAATAAAGGTGTAATTGAAGGGTATATACAGGGAACAGCTGAGCTGGCAGTGGGTAAGCGGTGTCTGGAGAGCAGAGGTTCCAATGGAAGGGAATCAGGATAAAAAAGCCATCATCAGAAAGCTACAGAAAGCATAAATAGAGACAGGTGTCATTATCTCCATAAAAAGCCATCTGGTCATCTGCTCCCTCCCCCTGCTTCCACTGAGTTGGGCCCATCGGTCAAGAGGCACCAATAACTTTAAGCCCAGAAGCAAGAGAGCCAGGCTGGAGGGTGAACTGCGTGAGCCAGAGAGTGAGCCAGCAGGCTGTATCAGCAGACAAGGCACAGGAGTCAGGGTCAGGTGAAGCAGGACTGCAAGAAGAGCCTGGAAGAGGCTGGACTCAGGGTGCAGGGAGAAGAGGAGAGGCCAGCAGCTGTGCCTCACCTAGCAAGTACAGTGTGCACTCTTCTCAGTGGCACATGGGACATTCTCTAAAACTGATCACCAGTCACAACGGACAGGAATTAGGAAAGAGGATAGAAAGTTAACTATTTTTCTAGTTTTAATTCTGTCATGGACTTTTTGATTTTGATGATGGATAAGTACATAAAATATACTCGATACTGAAAGTATAGATGTAACATTAAGCTGAACAGCCACTGCTCAGAACGGCCAGGCCAATGATGCAGAATTCCACTGAGTTGCATAGACTTTGTGTCTGCTTTGGTGTGATGTTTTCATTTGCAAGTTTTAAATAAAATATAAAATCTATAAAAATAAAGAGCGGTCACATTAATGCTGCATTAATGTTGCAGCCAGACACAACAAGCAAAAATGCTATAGGATCTGAGGCCAAGAGATGCCAGAACTAGGAGCCAACCATTTCTCTAGACATTTGCAATCAATTGCCAATTATCTTGTAGAAAACTGAGAGCATTAACATATAACTTAGTGGGGACTGGTGAGATGGCTCAGCAGGTAAGAGCACTGACTGCTCTTCCAAAGGTCATGAGTTCAAATCCCAGTAACCCACATGGTGTCTCACAACCACCCATAATGAAATCTGACACCCTCTTCTGTGTACTCATTTATAATAATAAATAAATCTTAAAAAAAAACAAAAACAAAATATATAACTCAGTAATCCGCTGTATGACCTGGAAACATGTTCACAGAGGAAGCTGCAGAGACGTCGTCTACGTGGCTTTCTGTATGACTACAAAAACCTATAAGCAGCTAAGAAGCCATTTGAAGGTGAGTGGATAAAGCTACCACAGTACCTACAAAAGTGTTATTTAATGATGAGAGATTAAGCCATGAAATGACACTGAGACGCCTTCGATGCTGACCACTGGGTGAGAGATGCAAACTTACTAACTACACAGCATCCCAGAGAGGCAAATCAGGGCGGCAGCAGAGAGGCCAGTAACTGCCAGGTGTGTGTGGGAGGAAGCGTTATAAACAGGTGATGCATAAGAATTTGAGGCTCCATGGAACTACCCTGTATGACCCTCAGTAGACACAGCTCGTTACACACAGAATTCATAACTCAAAGCATCAAGCCTAAAGTGAACCACAAACCTCAGTTAATGATAATGTCCCACCAGTGGCTCAGCAACTGTAGTAACTACTGTAAGATATTCCTTCCAAGCTGGCCCAACAGTTACACTGGTACCAGCTCCATCTTTGGAACTACTGAGAATGCCTGTCCTTCCTTCTAATTCAGTGTCCTCCAGATGTCTGATGCCAACTAGACAACGGTTTCCAGGTTTCCATGTCGGCATAGCAACTGGTTGCAGTCTTCACCTGAGCCTGTCAAACACCTCATCTGCTCTTTGTTTCCTTAACTGCTGTGGAACCACCAACCACCAATTCTTGGGGCTAGCCAGTTTCCCGATGCTACAGAAGCGGTAGCTTGTTCTGGATTTTTTTTTCTTATAAAGAAATAAAAAAATATGAAATAAAAAAAAAAAACCCAAAAAAACCATGAACAGGTTTCATCATCTACATTCCTGACTTGAGTGGGAAGACAAACTGAGTTAACACTTCTTATCACCAGAACACCAGGAGAGGAAACATGAGCTACAAATTCTTCCAATATCCTTCGCTGTTAGAGAAAGTGGGAAGCAAGGTCTTAGAGGTCTGGTTCTGGGCTGAGCAGAATCCACAGCCCAGTTATCATGGAGAGCAAGACCTACCCAGTTCACCAGGTCTGGCCCTGCCACAATGGGTACCTAACCAAGGCTTGATGAGAATTCGCTGAATGGAGTTACAACTCTTGGGCTGTGGCTCTCCTCACCCCTAGCCAGGCTTCGAGGCAGAGGTTATTCTGAGAAAGCATTAGCTGCCATCTGCTGTGGATGGTTCAGGGGCATCATTACCTGAAGGAGTACAGTCAAAGCAGCGAACCTGAGCCTCATCTTCTGCAGATACACAATCAGGAAATACTGGCCCACTCCAGGAAAGGCTCAGGTAAGACAGCCAGCTTTGTAAGGACATGCCCTTTGGGGGGGCCTGTGCATCCAACTGTCAAAAAACCCTAGTGGGTGTGTTGATGAAATTTGCAGGCAATGAAAGATGTTCCACAGTGCTATGATCTCTGAAATCTTAATTCTCTAAGGTCCTTTGTTCCACCTTGACTGCTATGAAAATCTCCAGTTTGAACCTCTTCTAGAAGTTCCCTGTAAACTGACTACTGTGTGAGCTTCCAGATTTGCCAGGTTCTGATCCATAAGTAAATAGCGAGGAGATCCCAGAGATGCATGTGTATCTCCCAGCTCTGTCACTGAAGGTATTAGTGGGAGGCAATTAAGCAGAAATTTTACACACACAACTAGTTATACAGAAAGTGTATGCTATATGTATACATATGTGTGTGTGTGTGTGTGTGTATATATATATATATATATATATATATATATATATATATACACACATAAATGCTTGTTTGATGACACTTTAGAACCCAAAATGCGAATTACTCACGGGAAGACACAGGTGGTGTCATGTGCTGTACACTGACCTCCTGAAAAGTGACGACTGTATAAGATGTGTAGCCCAGGAAGCCAGCAGAGCCCTACAGAGAGCATCGCTCCTTCCTCCTTGTGAGGGAACCGCCTCTTGGCAGGTCTAACAGGGGAGTCAAGGGAACTGACTCTTGGCAGGTCTAACCGGGGAGTCAATGGATCTGTCCTTTAATTACGGAACTTAAGAGACTTTGCAGCAGGTAGACGCAGCTGCTTCCTTCCTGTTTCTTACACATGTCACTTTGGCAGCCACTGTTTGCCAGACATGATGGCCATTTTCATCTAACAGAGGTTCTTTGGGAGAGGGACTATAGTCAAAGACAAACAAGGATGCATGCAAATGAACACACACATGCATACACACATGCACACATACATGCCTCCACACACGCCCACACATGCCTGCACACATACATGTCTATACACGCACACACACACATATGCACGCACACACACATGCATACACACACATGCCCCCCCCACACATACATACATGTCTATACACACGCGCGCACACACACACAGACACACAAAGTTTCATACTGCTCCTCATATAGCCTTCCCTTAGTATACTGCAGATTATTCTGGAGACAGAAGCCTAGGCCAGCAAGGATGTTTTGTTGTTCTTTCTCTGGTTGTCAGGGTCACAGACTTCCTTCCCCGCTCATTTTTATGTACAGCTCAATCACACCCTGATGGATCTCTTTCACAGACCTCTCATTTATTTGACAACAATTTTGACAACAATCAAGTGCCTACTTGGTTCTTAGCCATGTAGAACAAACATAAATCGTAAATAAAATGTACCCTCAGGAGGCGTACAGTCTAATGAGTGATATACTTAACAGGCAAGTTCGGGTGCTATGAGCTCAAAAGACAAAAACTGAGCCTTGGGGGACACTAGAGAGTTGTTAGGAGATGGGGAGGGAAAGATGCTAAGGTCTGAGTGTACCTCGCCTTTTAAGATTTCACTGTACAGCCTCAGGTTAGGGCATTTCTCTACCTAGACAACCCCGCTGTTCTGTTAACTGGCCTCACTGCCTTTCAGCTGACCATGGGTGGAAATTCCTATCCTCCACTAAGAAGCGGCTGCCACAGACTGGGCTCCCTGTGATCTGGATCCCCATGGAGCCCCCCTAGACTTTCTTGTGCTTTTGTATTTAAGACATGTACAACCTGCTCCCATTCCCTGCACTGAGCCCTGCTTACTCAGGTCTTCCTGGGACACACCCCCCCTTATTATTTGAGGCCAGATCAAGCACTCCTTCCTCTGGGAAGCCTTTCCTGCCTATGCTGGGACAGGCACCTACATTACACATGTAATGTGACAAAAAGATGTGCTGGTACATCTAGGCTTCAGCTCAGGGATGGTGACTGGCTCTAAGTAAGAGTTCACATTTCAGGAGTGGCCAGTTAGCATGAATTCCCAATGGCAGCTTCCAAAAGAGTCTTAATTGCTAAAAATTAGTGGCTTGTTAATCAGAATGGTAAATACTGGAAATAGACTCTCACTGATAAAATAAAATCTATCTAAGATGTAAGCTAAGGAAGAAGACTTGAGAAGTTGTACCCACTCTTGCATGGGGAAGGAATAAGTGTACACTTCACCACTTTTATCAAAATAAATCAATAAAAGGAAAAAAAAGAATGATGCCAAGGGCCATGTGCATCTAGTCATGGCTGGGGAAGTTTCTTTTTTCTTATTTTGAGACAAGGTCTCACTATGCATCCCTGACGTCTGAAACTCATAATATAGACCAGGTTAGACTTGAACTCATAAAGACCCACCTGCCTCTGCCTCTTGAGTACTGGGATTAAAGATGCTACTGAAACCTTGGCCACAAGTTTCTTTAGATGAAGTGGATTAGGAGAGCAGCACACCCCTGCTTCTGAGGTGGTACCCCTTTTATGATGGTAGTCAGACGTCTGAATTTCAGAGCTGAGGTATTGCAAAGTCTGAGAATAGGTTGCATTAATTGACTTCTAAGTCAGCGTCTATTTAATAAATTCTTAGCTATGTGGCAGCTAACAACATGAAGCAAGGCTGTAGAGGAGCCATTAAACATTCCTCAAAGTGTCTCATAGTACTTATAATCACAAAGAACATAAGGGTGCACCAGACTGATAGGCCATTTGAAAACAAGTTCCCCTCTCAGCGCTAGCAGAGCATTCTATACATCTTACCCAGCATCAGCAAGCTGTACAGCAATAGTGAGATCACCTGGCTAGTGCTGAGGTCTTTTCTAAAGATTTATTTATTTATTTAATGTATATGAGTACACTATAACTGTCTTCAGACATACTAAAAGAGGGCATTGGATCCCATTACAGATGGTTGTGAGCCACCATGTGGTTGCTGGGAATTGAACTTAGGACCTCTGGAAGAGCAGTCAGTGCTCTTAACCTCTAAGCTATCTCTCCAGCCCTAGTGCTGAGATTCTTGAGAAGAAAGACTGCATTCTCATCTCTAGTCTAAGTCTTAGCTCTGCATCTAGCATAAAGAAATACTTGATGACTGACTAATAATATGTAAGCAACCTGCTCAACTGAAAAGGCCCATGTTAAATAGCAGTGCTCACCATAGCCTAAGTACTTACTATGTGTCAAATACCTTACTTTTCAAACCTAAACAGTAGTTCATTTAGTGTTTAGGGCAATTCTAAGATCATTACTATCTTACATGGGAAGGCCGCCCTTTCAGTGTCTTTGAGTTTAAGCCTGGTCTTACATTAATCCTATGTTTTAAATCTTCCTGTTGGAAGTATGTTGCATGGCTACCATTCAAGAGCTTCTACAAACCAATCTTCTTCTGTATTTTAATTCCTTCATGTTTATTAAATGAGGCTAATAAGACTCAGGCCCTACTATGACTGGTTGATGACTGTTCTCAAAGATTCATGTAGGTCATGATAGCTGTGTTAGGAGTTGCTATGGAAGTTTGAGAAGAGGTCTAACGGGAGCTTCGTGAGAGCCCTGGTTTCATCCTCTCTCTGCTTTCTGCTCATGCTACGAGCACCTGTTTCAAATGTGTCCCTGTTTCAATGAGTCACTTTCTCTTACAGCTCACACCCATGAAGCTGCCAGGATGCCAAACTGTCAGATGACTCTCCTTTCTCGGTAGGTAACATCTCACTGTAGTGACGTGACGCCGACTAACTGCTCGTGGTACTGGGGTGACTCTGAGAACTCATACTCTACCCCTTGGTCTTGCCTGCCATGGTGCTTTGATAGAGCACGGAGCTACTTCTGCGTAACATGTTTCAGGACTTTTCAGATGTTGTATCTTGTTTCTATCCCTTTTCCATTTGAAAATGTCAGAGTTTGCAGGCAGAGAAAAAGGACTGGAGTGTGTCACACAGCTTTGAAGCTAAAACTGGCAGTTAGTAAACAGAGCAGCAAGATGTCATTTTTATTTCATGAATAGTTTGCTGACTTCAGTGCTAGCTAAAATTTTTTAAAGTGTGTGTGTGTGTCTGTGTTTGGGGGGGTGGTGTGCAAACCAAAATAAAACACCTCGACTATCAGAGAGTGAACAGTGGCAAAGAAGGCTGCAGTAGGCCAGGCTACCCACGACTCTCAGCCAACAGCTGCAGCAAGACAGGGAAGGGGTTGCTGTGGGTCTCTTCATGTCCCCTGAGCATGGCCCGAATCTAAGACTCACAGCACATCAGTGCCTCAGAGTCTACAGGCAGGAATGGTGGCACAGAATACAGACCTAGTCCTGCATCTCCTGACAATCCTTTATGTGGCATGTGCTGAAAAGCTGTATCTCTATCCAGTTTATTTTGGGCACGGCTATCTGAAGAGAAACATGCCACTAAGAAAACCAGACAGCTTTCCCTCAGAAGACTGTCTCATCTGCTGCTGCCTTTGGTAGACTGTGGATGCTGACTCCACAATGCTTAGAGACTTAGTTGCCAGGAGACTGCTGGGCCTGAAATCCCACATGTGCTCTAGAAAGAGGCAAGGAATCCTAGCAACATACCAAAGCATCCAATGAGAAGAGGCCTGAGAATATCAACATTAGTAAACACTGTGGAGAGGAGACTGACCAGAGGAGGCTGTGCGGGAGGAGGTAGGTCTGTGGACCACTTGATTGTAACTCACCTTCCTGGCAGGAGGATCCCCCTTGGACTGATGATACGAGGGAGACATTTTTACCTGGAAAAAGGGGAAACAAAAAAGATCTAACAACCTTTTAGATATAAACTTTATTTGACCCACATTCCAAAAAAATCCAACTAAATGAGTATAGCCAAGCTTAAAACAATAGCAACAAAACAAAACCAAAGCCAAAACAAAATGATATGGCAAGAATTGCCCATGTGGACATGAACACTGGGGGGTAAGCAATCAGTTTCTAGCTGGATTCAAGGCCTGTTCTGCAGCAGGAAACACAGGTCTGGTTCTATAATTCTGACTAAGAAGCCATGGCCTCAGAGCGCACAGGCTCCGGTGGAGAACCCCTACTATGATTTCCTAGGTGGACATACCATCAAACTTCCCTCTACATTGCTATCTCCTTACCCACACATTAGTATAGCCCACAGGCCACATCACAGAAGTTTCTTTGTGTGGTGGATGACAGTTGGCATAGAAACTCATCACTGCCAGTGAAACAGCTATAGCACTACCCACCCAAGGCTGAAGGACCATTTCAGAGCAGACAGAAAAATGACAGAAGTCAGAGGCCAGGGAGACTCAGAGCGAAACTGTCTCCTGGACCCAAAGGACTACTGTACTCATGATCTCACGGCTCCTTGCACAAGACCAAGCCAGTCCACATCCCTACATGGACTGGGCAGAGCCCCCTCCCTGCCTAACGAGAAGCTACCAATAGCTGATAGCTTCAGGAGGAGGAAGCGCCAGGTTTTTTTTGTAAGGATGTGGTAAGTTGACCACATTCCAGTGGCTGGTTCCACAACCAGGAGTCTATGGGTGGCATAAATTGGACTTGGTAGGTTATTTTTAAAGAGGAGATAAAGGTGGGAGGGAGTGAAGAGGAGGGGTGGTAAGAATTAGGGGTGGGGATGAGTATGATGAAAATACATCATGCGCGTATATGAATTTCTCAGAGAGTAAAAATATCACATTGAGTACGAACAAGAACCAGCACAGACCTTGCTGGTAAGAAGCTGCCAAAGCGCTGGCTGGGAACCAAGCAGGAAACACGGCTGACACTGAGTAAAGGAAGGCTGTTTATAAGTTAATTAGGTTGAATCAGGAAACTAATTCAAACTGCAACCAAAATGAACTAGAAATGGTCAAATGGCATAAAGAAAACAAGAAACAAAACTGAAATATGAAATAAGACACGACAAGGAACTGAATTAAAGGCATAAGTTATCAGAATGTGACTGTAACATCTCCCAGGAGAGAGTGGCTATCTATTGGCTTGCTCTGCGATGAACACTTGAAGTTAGGCTCCTAAAGCAATACAACAGGAACACATGCAAGCTCTACACTGTAACTTCTGAGACGTGTAGGCGGGAAACTATGGCTCAGAGTCTCATGTTGAGGTATGGAAGTTATAGCCTAATTTTTCACAGCACACAGAATAAGAGTACTGTATCTAAGCAACTCAAAAGTTTCCCAGTGAGCATCAGCCTCCCTGAAGATTTTGAAAGCTGCATGCTAGTTTCCAGAGCCTTCCTTAAGTACAGTGACCATGCTGAAGAGATAGCAAGGAACTAGACTGAAGGTAAGTTCCCTATCTGTGGAGTGCTTAGGAATTTTAAAGAAATATAAGCAGTAGATTTAAAACTGAGCAGTTGGGCTGGTGAGATGGCTCAGCAAGTAAGAGCACCGACTGTTCTTCCAAAGGTCCTGAGTTCAAATCCCAACAACCACCTATAATGAGATCTGACGCCCTCTTCTGGTACGCCTGAAGACAGTGTGCTTATTTAAAATAATAAATAAATCTTTGGGCCGGAGCTAGCAGGGACTGAGCAAGCGGGGTCTACCGAAGGGAGCATAGGTCCTAAAGTCAATTCCCAAGAACAAGATGAAGGCTCACAACTACCTGTACAGCTACAGTGTGTACTCAAATGCATAAAATAAATAAATCTTAAAAAATAAAATAAAATAAAAGTGAGCAGTTCTTGGCCATGTCCCTTAATGGCTGCAATACTTGGGAAACTGGGCCCTGTATCTCACCTGGGCAGCACAGTACAGCTAGCCCTGGTTGCAGGGAGGTTGCCAGGGAGCTGGCCCAAGGGCATGAGAGCTGGGGAAGCCAGCTCAGATACCTTTTAGGGCCAGATCCAGGGCTTTGAATGGACACACCCTAACACTCATTCCATTGATGAACTGCTGGTGTGCATGAAGGGGCCAGTCCTACAAATGCAAAACTACAGATCTCTATGACACAGGGCAACAACAGGACATCTGAGAAGTGTCCCAGTGAGGTTCCAGTATTGATAAAGTAGCAGAGGCCTTGTGCCAGACTAATGAGTCATTGCAATGAACATCTGCAAGCAGAGAAGTGTGGACAAAAGGTATACTGTGGGATACACTGTGACACACTACAGCTTCCACAACAAGATCTGTTTTTCTTTGTTACAGGGGAGGCTGCAAGGGTGGAAGGAAGATACAAGGGGAAGGGCAGATGAGTGGGACTGGGGTATATGATGAGAAATTCACAAAGAACCAATAAAAAGTTTGTTTTTTTGTTTTGTTTTTGTTTTTGTTTTTTAAGAGAGCAGTTTTACTTTACCCAGACATGTGGGATGTATCTACAATTATGTCTTAATGCTTACATATTTGTACTTTTTTTTTGTCAACTTGACACAAGTGAGACATATCTGGGAAGTGGGAATCTCATATGAGAAAATGTCTCCATAAGACTAGCCTGTAGGCAAGTCTGTCAGGCATTCCTTGATTAATAATTGATGTGAGAAGGCCCAGATTATTGTGGGTGGCGCCACCCCTGGTCTGGTGGCCCTAGGTTGTATAAGAAAGCAGGTTGAGCATGTCATGAGGAGCAGGCCACGGAGCAGCATTCCTCCATGGCTGCATTTCTGCCCTGACTTCACTCAGTGCTGGAGTGTGACCTGGGAGCTCTGAAAGGAAATTAACCCTGTCTTCCCCAAGTCACTTCTGGTCATGGTGTTTTACCACAGCAACAGAAACAGTGACTAAGACAATCTCTTACTACTATGTAGATGACTAAAAGAAGAGAAATAATATATAACATTGTGAAATTTTCTGTGCCAAGTACCATAGGCTCATTTATGGGCATGATGTTACTTAACCTATACTACCTCTTCTAGTGTGGCTTCTGCTACACATTTTAGAGGTAAGAAAACTACATATAGCTTTGAGGAAGAGTATGCTCTCTGAAGTATTGACCAAGCAGATTCAAGTTGCCTGTCTCTAGGACTGGGCTTTTAAATGTTACATTATCTAACACCTTGGCAGACAGAAAAACAGGAAGACTCACAGGAAAATGAGCCTCTTAAAGCATGTTGTTAAGTTTCTAGGAAGAGATGGAAAAAGGTCACTAAATGGCAGGAAAGAGCCCTTTCTGTACTGAGCCTGGCATTACCTATGATATCTGTCCTGAGGCTATTTGAATTCAGTGACAGATGAGTTTTCTTCAATTACCTTTTATGAGTACCCTAAAAGCTCCTAACACAGGATCATACCTGCTAAGGATTATGAGTACACTCCTGATTTCTAATGTAAGTACAGCCCTGCTGGCTTTATTCAGACTTTAATCCTTTGGCTGGCCTGTGCTGAGGGTTACTATTCTACAGTGTGTGAGCGGTCACTGAGATACATGCAATGTGCTCTGTGTTTGCTGATATTAAAAGGGTACTGGAATACAGTGGGGCATCTCACATCAGAAACACCAAAGAGGACAAATTATAGTTTTGTCAGTTTCTTCATGGTTTACGATGGAAATCCTTCCCTCTACAAACATCTGTGGTTTCTTTTTATTTCAGCAAGGACAATGGAAAAAACACAATGAATACTGTCTGTGTTGGATTTCTGTTTTGTTTGCTCTTTCTCTTCCCTTTTTATTTTTTCTGACAATTTCATATTTGTAGTTTTATCATATATTTCTCCTTTTATGGATCTGACATATACAAAAAACACTTAAACCTTTAAAAGATAAAATATTCTTTAAGTCTAGACCATTAAGTATTCAAAGTATATATGTGTGTATATATATATACATATATATATATATATATATATATATGTATATATATGAAAGACAGAATTGTTCTTGTGGTCCTCCCAGGTATAGCTGACAGGAGTGAGTTTACTTCACATTTCTCATTATTGCTTGCTCTTGCTATTCAATTAAATGCTTAAACTCTCCTTTATATGCCTGTATGGGAAACATTTTTGCCATATCCCTGTGACTGTACATAGCTTGAACCCATGAGAACCTTACTCAGGTGACCTTTCTTAACCCTCAGAGTATAAACTGTCTGACGCTCTGAATAAAGCTGGCTATTGCAGGAGACTTTAGTCTGTCTCATTTATCGGCTCATTTCTCCCAGGTCCTACCATCTTTAGAGTGGTGACATGATGTGAAGTTCAGAAACTTCAGAAAGTATGACTCAGATTAAAGGTAAAAATTGCTAGCTGTCCAGACTGTCAGGTTCAAAAAGTCTGCAAGAACAGGACTTGACTGTCCTTGGTGTGACATACTATGACATCAATACTCCGGAAACCACACCAGATGTACAGTGTAGCTTGTAAAAAGCAATCCATTTTTAACTTTTGCTATGTTCTTTTTCAAAAGGGAGAAATAGATTTTCAAAGGAAAGTAGATATTTAAGCTTAAAAAAAAAATGACCTCATAAAAGGATCCGCAGACGTTTTAAAGCAAGTCCGGAACTGGATGTGGTGCATGACTCACCAGAGAAGGCTGCTCTCCTGAGACTAAGTCTGGGAGCCTCTGATGTGCAACAGCAGAGGCCCAGAAGCCCCAGAAAAAAGGTCTTACTTTTGTTTTAAAAGGATCCCCTGGAAATGCCTCAGGCAATGCGGCTATAAATCCAGGTATACAGAGAGCAGATCTGGGGATGTGGATGACAGCTGAGTGATGGCCTTAATAACGCTGAACACGCTGAACCTCCGTGAGTGCTGTTAACAAAGCAATTCCTGACTCAGGCAATCCGAGGCTGAAGTGAAAGAGGAGGGTCATCACTGTTTTCTGTAAAAAGCCTTATCTTTTTCTGACTGTATTAGTAGGAATATATGCACTGGCAGCAATCTAGAACCCAGAGCAGATACAGGAAGCAGAAGCCACAGTCACCCACAGCAGTGACCACTTCAGTGAGCGCCTACACTCACACTCCTGTGATGTCCATACTGTTCATTAAACAATATTTTGCTACATTAATATTTTCTACAGTGTGGTATTTTTCAGCTACAAAGTTTATCCACTGTATAGAGGTACTATAACTAATTTAATCAGCTGTGGGCTACTGGGATATTTTGGTTCCTTTCAATTTTTCTAAGACAGGATTTCTTTGTGTAGCCCTGGCTGTCCTGGTACTCACTCTGTAGACCAGGCTGGCCTCAAACGCAGAGATATACCTACCTGCCTATCTCCCTCCTGTGTGCTGGGACTAAAGGCATGTGCCACCACCATCTGTCTCCTTTCAATTTTTTTAAATATTATAAACATTGTCATAAGCATCCATGTATGTGATACTTGGCACTTAAGCTTCATTACCTCTTAGACTTCTGTAGCTCCATGCCTCAAAGAGCACAAGCATATAGCAAAAATGGCTGTAAGATTTTCTACAAATTGGGCCCATAAACCTTTTCCTCAAAACCCACAATCTCTAAAACCAAAAGATTGCTATCCCAGTAACATAATACAAAATGAAACACCATGGTTTGGTGTCAAACCTCATCTTATAGCAAAATCCGACCTGAGACACAGCAAGAGATGAGTAACTTTATTAATCTCAAATGACCATTTGGTTAGGGGATGCTGCTGAGTTCACACTGGGACTGTGTAGCATACAATCTGTGCTAATGTTCTCATATTATCAGCCATATGCCTGACTTTCTCCTTTCTCTTGCCATGCTGTTCACTAATCGTTTCTTCCGTAAACGTCTATTCTGCTGGTGACTCCATCTTCAGTTTAATGCTGCCATTTTAATCTCCAGATACTCTGATACTTTCTAACTTTCCTACCTGTAGTCAATATATTCAATCTTGAGCATGTGGAATAAATTATGATAACTTTAAATGTCCTTATTAATTCTATCACCTGGACCATGTCTGGGTCAAAACTGTCAACAGATTTTGTGCTCTCTTTGCTTTTCAGAGAGCAGAGTTCTACCTTTGTTGGGTGTTATCTATCTTCTAGATTCTTAGTAGACCCCGTTCATTCTAGCAGCTGTAAGTAGCTCAGTCCCACTTTTCTGTTAAGCTTTGTTGGTGGGGTCAAAGCAGCAGTTAGTCAGAGTTCTCTCTGGGCATCTTAATGCTCTGTTGGTGATAGAGCTTTGCATATGCACTGCTGGGAACAGACCTTACTCCTGACTGTATGTCAGTCCGGGGCACTGTCCCATCCAATTCTTTCAGATGTTTGTTTTATTTTCTCTTAAACTTCAAGTAGTTTTCTCACCTCTCTCAGAGTTACTCCTGTCCCATGAGTGCCCTGCAAACCCCTACCACCTCAGCTTTCTCAGACTCTCTTGACTGAATCTGATGTTCTGCCTTGGGTCCACTTTTCTAACTAATGACTTAGCAAGTTTCTTTAAGTAGTTTATGGGTGATCTTTTATGCTCTTTGTCACTTTTTAAGGGTTCTCGGTGTTCAAATGTCAGATGTCTAATGTCTTATGAATGATTCTTTAATATATTTTGCTCATCATTTCTCCCCCCCCCAAAGAAGCCCCAAAGATATTCTATCTAGAAGTGGAAATCTCCAAGTTTCCCACAGAAAACCCAAAGAAACTTGAAACACAGTTGGCTAAAAGGACTTAAATCAGGACTATGAACTTTTACATATACGCATGCACATTAATGAGATACAACAGTGTCGGTTGCCTGACATCCACTCTGGCTGCCGTGACAAGCTGATACAGGCTGGGTGAGCTATAAGCAATAGAAGTTTATTTGGTTTATGGTTCTGAGAGTCTTCCCTCTATGCCTAACATATTGAAAGTGAAAGCATGCTAGCCCAGGACCCTTGCTTTCCTTAGAAAGCCTTCTCAATTCCAACAATAGAACTCCAATCTCATGACTTTATGTATCCCTAACTACCTCCATCATATGAACCTGGGAATTTAGCTTTTAACACATGAACTTGGAGAACACATTCAAATAATGTCACTTACAAATATGAATATATACATGGTCTAGTAAGATCTTCAATAGAAAAAGAACTTGCCAAGCAAGTGTGATGATGGGAATTCAGATCCCAGCTGGGTAGTCATGGAGGCTTGACTGTAATCTGAGCCAGATTACAGATGACAGAGATGGGTCTGGCTAGCCAGAGTAGATGAACTGTGAACTGCAACTCAGCACATGATGCTGCCTCAGTGAAAGGCAGCAGCTGAGGGAGACACCAGACAGGACCCCAACCCGTGGCCTCCACACAGGTGTACACATATCCTACAAATCAGTCCATACACATATGCAAATACACATAACACATGCAAACACACAATGCTTTTTTTTTTTTAAATGGGCACAAGTTTAGTATTTCTAAGAACCTGTTAGCTTAGGAAATTAAAGCAAAGGTTGTACTGCTACATCAGTGTACATTACTTTGAACACTGGTGAGTATTTTTACATTGTTGGGCAGTAGACTTTTTAAAGTCCTAACTTTATATTTTCATAAAAAATTTGGTTATGCACAATTGGTGAAAATTCTTTCTGCATTAATGTTATTCTTAGGTGTCTTAGGACACAAACCTTTGCTGACTGGTAGGAATGTTACTCCATTCATTATGACTGGATCTGGAAAAGAGGTGAAGACCAGATAGGTAATAGATATGGCTGTCTATCTACAGCCTAAAGTCTGGGTCATATCACCCACTTTGCTTTAAAACCATCAGTGTTTTCCTCACCTTGAGGATGAAACCAGGCATGCTCATCCCTGTTCCTTCCTTCCCAGTTTTCACATTTAGGTCTATGCCCTGCTTCTCCCATATCTCACTGTGTTCACCAGGTTAGTCCCAGACTCCAGCTATCTTCCTGCCTCAGCTTTCTAAACAGCTGGGTCTATAGGTACGTGGCACTGTGCCCAGCTCCATCCATCCATTCATCCACCCACCCGCCCACCCA
>NW_022196894.1:19262795-19267604 GCF_008632895.1 Mastomys coucha | reverse complement strand
CATCCATCCATCCATCTCTCCATCTTCCCCTGCTATTTGATCCATCACTCACTTTATAACATTTTACTCATGCTCACACCAAGTATGTACCTCTGACAATTCAAAACTGCAGTATCAGCACTACGTTTGTTTAAGTAAGTATCTTCTAGCTCTCTTGCTGGTAAGAACTATGGTTTTGCTGTTTACCAGTATGCACTGAGAGGGGACTGGAGATAAGAGTTTAGCTGGTAGAGTGCATATCTAACATGCATGAAGCTCTGGGTTTGATCCCCAGCATCATGAAAAACCCGGCACAGTGACACACTTGTAATCCTAGGGCTTGCAAGGTAGGGATGGGAAGAAGGGAAGTTCAAGGCCCTTAGTTGCACAGCAAATTCAAGGCCAGCCTGGGCTTAGTGAGACCTTGTCTCGAACAAAAATAAAAACCAAACAAAACTCCAAACCAATGTATGTTATAGTACCAATAAAGACATTTGGCCCAAGGTAGGTGTATGTTAAATATTGGCTGGAGCTGGAGTAATGTCACTTATGCTGTGGTGTAATAAGATCATTAGCAAATGACAGTTCTGTTAATGAAGTCTCACTTACATTAGAGTCACCGATCATCTCCACATATTCTGACTCATATCAATCCTCATTTAATTTGTAAGCTTCACTTAGAAGATACTCTTTTGAGAAATGTTACTATTATTCAACACTAAGATATCATTTTTAGTTTGTCTATTTATCAGCTATCTATCTTGAACTTAATCTTTTTATAGCAGAGAACTAATAATCCTTAAAAATGGACAAATTAAAAACAAGCTTCTGATTTTATTATTCAGCAACATGGTGTATGCTTCTACAGTGTTGCAGGAACTAAAAAAGAAAGTAATCAGTGTGTAATGTGCGAAGAACACAAACATCACTACTGAATAATTATTTGGAGGACATAAATTCTGCCCACTAACACTGTTTGTGAATGCATCCTTATCCAAGATAAGATGTGCTGTCAGTTTTGAGAGCAGAGACATGAGGCCAAGCCCAATACCAAGGGGAAGTCTGGGTGTACTCCCTCAAAGCATGCAGTCATCTTCCTGTTAGTGAGCAGGAGGCTCATGTGTCCTCCCCTGGGATACACACGTCATCTCTGTTAGTGAAGAGGAAGTTCTTGGTACTTAGATGCTGGGCTCACTACAGCAAGGGCTGATTTTGAAAAATATAAAACTCTTAATGAATGTCTAAATATGAGTGTCTAAATGTCCTATTTTTTGAAGTTTTAAAAGAAATAACAACTTGAATGTTTCTGGTATGTGATATCTCCTGTGAGCTTATTTGTTCTGAAGGAAGTCAAACCTTAGCTGTAGAGACAGATCTGTGGGTAAAAAAAAAAAAGTGTGCTATGCACGCAAGCATGACAAGCTGCATCTGAATCCCCTGAGCCCTCATAAACTCTGGATCTGTATCACGAATGTCTGTAATCCTAGCAATCCCATGCGGAGATGGACAGCAGAGACAGGAGGATCCCTGTAAGTTCACAGACCTGATGCCCTGGGCACACAGAGGATAAAGCACAAGAGACAGCGTCTCAAGCAAAGCAGAAGGCCACAATCAATACCCAGGCTGTTCTTTGTCTTGTGAGCACCATGACAGGCAGGCACCCACTCTAACACACACGAGCCAAAGACACGTAAGAAAAAACAGGACAGAAAGACAAATGACAACAAGGAGACAAAGGGTAAAGAAAAACAAAATAGAACTCTGAACCTTGTTAATAATGTTTGAATTCTATTAAATCATTTTTTGCATTGAACTTGCACTTTTGTTACTTTAAATTTAATAAATGAATAAATTAAGACTAAACTGACACTATTTACTATTAATATAAATGAATAAATGCATTTATATACTAGAGCAGGATGCTGAGTACTTCAATTGGAATAATAGTGTCTCCTGAACATTTTGCCTTCGTGTGTAGAGAAACAAAGATTAAATGAGATAGACCTGCCATCTGACATCTGCCCCGAGGCTGTAAACCTGCTGGGATTAAGGGAAGAAACTCATTTGGATTTCTCTTGCTTACACAGGATCAAAGGAGAAAGCAGGTGTTCTGCAGAATAACTCCAGTCATGTTCCTGTTGATTTGTTGGTAGATAACTAATGTATAAGTGCTACTGACTGCCTGTATTGGTTGTCTAGTGATTAACTAGTATGTAAGTGTCACTGGCTGGCTGTATATTTTGGTTGACTAGTGATTTTAACACATGAAGTTAGTTAGGTAAGAATGGCTGGAGCCAGCATGTGACCTGCCAGGACCACAGGCTTGGGAGTAAGTTGTGTTGAAGTCAGAAGCTGGAGAATTAAATGTCAGTTATCATGTTTTCTAAAAAGATAAACTAAAATGTTATTTGATAGGATGGCGTTCCAAGGGCAATGGGATATTTCAAACACATTTAATTATCCTGTGTTCAGATAAAAGTAGGTGAGAGCTAAGTGACTCCTGCCATGCTCTCTGGATGGACTTAACCAGGACAGACAGATCTTCAGGGGAAAAGTAAATGAAACCCACCATACTATGGAACAACTGGTGGTTATTACTTAGCTTTTTCCATTGCCCTTGGAACAGCAACCCAGTGGTAAGCAATATTTTAACATGTTCACTTTGCTCTTTTTAGTTATATAAATTTTGAAAATTGGGATGCTGATGCAATACTTATTCACCGTACATACTGTGTGATGCCTTGGACTAATTCTTGTTTACCATTCATGTAGCAAAATCCAGCACACCATCCGCTCTAAGCTCAAGCGTCACATCTGCCTCGGCAGCTCTCTGCCAAGGGTGATGGACGCTGAGTTTACACCATATGGACTGTCGGTAACAAGGCTTTACTGCTCCTTTCAGTGCAATCCTTTTGGTCAGACTGTAACTAGCTAGCATTATGTTTATATACAGGGTCTCTTGCCTTTACAGACGTGTTTTCCTACCATAGGCAACCCTATCTGTTTAAAGAAAATTGTAATGAATCCTAGCAGAAGGAGAAAGGCCAAATGTTAGAGATCAGAGCAAAGCCACACTTCCTATAAGATGACAGAACTAGAAAGCTGATGATACATACATTACCAGAACAAGACAGAATATAAGAGGTGAAAGAGAGAATTTCAGGCATAGAAAATAGAAGAAATTAATACATCTGTCAAAGAAAATATTAAATCTAAAAAATTCCTGACACAAAACATCTAGGAAATTTGGGATACTATGAAAAGACTTAACCTATGAATAATTGAAATAGAAGAAGGTAAAGCGTCCCAGATCCAAGGACCAGAAAATATTTCCAACAAAATCACCGAAAAAAAATCACCCTAGCCTAAAGAAAGAGATGCCTACAAACATACAAGAAGCCTACAGAACACCAATAAGGTCGGACCAAAAAAGAAAAGCCTCCCACTACGTAGTAATCCAAACATCGTGTGGGACCATGAAAGGCAGCCTGCTTTCTGACAGACAGAGGTTTAAACCCCGAAGACCCAGCAGATTAATCTGCAAGGGACTGAAGGCCCATGTGCCATGCTCCCAGATACTAGGCTCCTGATAGGAGGCTCCAGCTCCACAATTCTGTGGCCATCAGTCAGGTAGGAAGTCTGAACTCCACCCCCACAGTTACCTGGCAATAGCCAGGTAGGCCCAGTCCACTATAAACGGAGCTGTTTGCCCCCTCCTTGCTCTTACTCTCTTGCCCCTCTCTCTTGCCCTCTTGCTCCCCTTCTCTCCGCCTTCCCTCCCCCACCTCTCTCCACTTGGCCATGGCCAGCCTCTACTTCTCTACTCTCTCCATGTCTCTGCCTTTCTACAATAAATGCCTTAAAACCATGAACTGCCTCTTCTCATCAGGATCCACTGTGCTAAAGCAATGGAGCAGGTTTCCCTCTAAAGAGCCATGCAAGCCAAGGACTCTGGTCCTATGGGACCCAGCTGGAGCTCTCTCCCCCGACCTTTTTCCTTTCAGCCCGGGCCACAGCCCACCCGCGGGTCCTCACTCTGTTCTCAGCTCTTCAGGGACATCCAGTAGCATCTGAGGTGTCCAAGAGTGAGAACTTGATGTCCCTGGCCTCCCTGCCACACAGGGACCCCAGAATTGGCTCTTGCACAGCACCCAGCAGCATCTGTGGTGCCTGAGAGTCTGAGCCTGACTCAGACAGGTCCGTGGGGAACCCCAGACTGTACCTTCCCCACCCCCAGAGCGGGGTCCTGCAGCTTCTCACAGCTGGACGCCTGCCTGGGATCCAAGCAGTCAGACTTCCAGTGGCCCAAGCCCTGGGCCGGATGCAGGACCCCATATTAACCCACAACATTAAATGTACATAATAAAGAATATTAAGGTGACAAGGGGAAAAGGCCAAGTAACATATAAAGGCAGACATATCAGAATTGTATCTGACTTCTCAGCAGATACTCTAAAGCCAGAAGGTCCTGGGCAGATGTTTTATAGCCTCTAAGAGACCACAGGTGTCAGCCTAGACTATTATACCCAGCAAAACTCCAATCACCATAGATGGAGAAAACAACATATTCCAAGACAAAACCAAATTTAAACGTTTATCCACAAATCCTACCCAATAGAAAATACTTGAAGGAAAACTCCAACCCAAGGAAGGTAACTACATACAAGAAAACACAGGAAATAAAATAATACTACACCAGCAAAAACTAAATAATGGAAGCACACACAACACTTCCTCATATACACACACATCCACCACCACCACCACTACCACCACCACCATCACCACCACCACCATATACACACACATCCACCACCAGCACCACCAGCA
>NW_022196894.1:19242621-19262343 GCF_008632895.1 Mastomys coucha | reverse complement strand
ACCACCACCACACCACCACCACCACCACATCAATGCCCAAATGAAAAGGAATTCTCATTTGTAAAAGAAACATTACTAAAGCTTAAACTGCACTTTGAACCCAACACATTAATAGCAAGACTTCAACACATCACTCTTACCAATGGATAGATCCAAACAGAAACTAAACAGAGGATTAATGAAATGAACCAATGTTATGAATCAAATGGATCTAACACATATCTACAGAACATTTCCTCCAAACATAAAATAATATACCTTCTTGTCAGTACCTCATAGAACCTTCTCCAAAACTGACTATATAGTTGGTCACAAAACAAGCCTCAACAGAAACAAGGAAATTGAAACAACGCCTTGTATCTTATTAGACTGCCAATAGATTAGAGTCGATTTCAACAGCAACAGAAACAACAGGAAGCCCACACACTCATGGAAACAGAACAACTTTACTCAATGACCTCTGGGTCAGGGAAGAATACAGAAAGAAATTAAAGAATTCAATGAATACGAAAGCACAAACATACACAGACTTATGGGACCCAATGAAATCAGTGCTAACAGAAAAGTTCATAGCACTAAGTACTTTCATAAAGAAACTGGACAGTTCTCATATGAGCAATCTAAAAGTACAACTGAGAGCTGTATAACAAAAAGAAGCGAACATAGCCAAGAGGAGTAGAAGGCAGGAAATAATCAAACTTAGGGCTGAAATCAATAAAGTAAAAAAAGAAAAGAACAATACAAAGAATCTATGAAGCCAAGAGCTGGTTCTTTGAGAAAATCAACAAGATAGACAAATCCTTAGCAACACTAACTAAAAGGCACAGAGACAGCATCTGAATTAAGAAAATGACAAATGAAAAGGGAGACATAACAACAGACACTTCAAAAATACTCAATAAAATATTCTCAAGCCAAATCCAAACATATCAAAAACATCATCCACCATGACCAAGTAGGCTTCATCCCAGGGATGCAGGGATGGCTCAAAATACAAAATTCATCAACGTAATCCACTATATAAACAAACTGAAAGAAAAAATTCCATATGAGCATCTCATTAGATGCTGAAAAAAGCCTTTGACAAAATATATAACACTCCTTCAGGTTAAAAGTCTTGGAGAGATCAGGAACACAAGACACATATTAAAAACAATAAAGACGATATACAGCAAGCTGACAGGTAACATCAAATTAAATGGAGAGAAACTTAAAGCATTCCACCAAAATCAGGGAGGAGACAAGGGTGCCCACCCTCTCCCAATCTATTCAACACAGTACTTGAAGTGCTAGTTAGAGCAATAAGACAACTAAAGGAGATCAAGTGGATACAAATTGGAAAGGAAGAAGCCAAGTTTTTGCTATTCTCAGAAGATATGATAGTATACATAAGTGTCCCCAAAAATTCATACCCAAACTTATGGGATACAATGAGATCAGAGAACTTCTACAGTTGATAAACACCTTCAGCCAAGTGGCTGGATACAAAATCAACTAAAAAAAATCAGTAGCCCTCCTTTATACAAACAACAAATGAGAAAGAGATTAGGGAAACAACACCCTTTACAATAGCCATATATAAAATATCTTGCTGTAATGCTAACCAAGTAGAAGACCTGTATGATAAGAACTTCAAGTCTCTGAAGAAAGAAATTGAGGAAGATATCAGAAAATGGAAAGATCTCCCATGCTCATGGATCAGTAGGATTAACACTATAAATGGCCATTCTACAAAAGGCAATCTATACATTCAATACAGTGCCCATCAAAATTCCAACACAATTTTTTATAGACCATGAGAGAGCAATTCTCAACTTCATATGGAAAAACAAAAGACCTGGGACAGTTAAAACAATCCTATACAATTAAAGAACTTCTGGGGGAATCGCCATCTCTGATTTCAAGCTATACTACAGAGCAATAGTAATAAAAACTGCATGGTATTAGTATAGAGACAGACAGGTTGATCAATAGAATTGAATCAAAGAACCAGAAATAAACCCATACCCTCATAGACACTAGATTTTTGACAAAGAAGTCAAAACCACAAATGGAAAAATGAAAGTATCTTTAATAAATGGTGCTGGTCTAACAATGTCTGCATGTAGAAGAATGCAAATAGATCCATATTATCACCCTGCAGAAACCTCAAGCCCAAGTAGATCAGAGACTTCATCATAAAATTGGACACACTAAATCTAATAGAAGAGAAAGTGGTGAATGGCCTTAAACATATTGTGCAGGAGTCAAAATTCCTGAACAGAACATCAATAGCATAAGCACTAAGATCAATAATTAATAAATAGGACCTCATGAAACTGAAAAGCTCTTGCAAGGCTAAGGACACCACTGATAGGAGATAACGACAGTCTATGGAATGGGAAAAGCTCCACATCTGACAAAGGACTAATATCCAAAATATATAAAGAACTCAAGAAATCAGACACCAATAAACCAAATAACTCAATTAAAAATGTAGTAAAGAGCTACAGAGAATTCTCAATAGAGGAATCTCGAATGGCCAAGAAGCATTATAAAAAATGTTCAATGTCCTTAGTCATTGGGGAAATGCAAATAAAAATGATTCCATCTTATATCCCTGACAGGAAAGGCCAAGATCAAAAACTCAAGTGACAGCCCTTCCTGTCGAAGATTTGGAGCAAAGGGAACACTCCTGCATTGCTCGTGGGAGTGCCAACTATACAACCACTCTGGAAATCAAGTTGGCAGTTTCTCAGAAAGTTGGGAATAGTTCTACTCCAAGAACCAGCTATACCACTACTGGGCATATACCCAAAAGATGTCCCACTATATCACATGGACACTTTCTTTCTTTCTTTCTTTCTTTCTTTCTTTCTTTCTTTCTTTCTTTCTTTCTTTCTTTCTTTCTTCCTTCCTTCCTTCCTTCCTTCCTTCCTTCCTTCCTTCCTTTCTTTCTTTTTTTTTTTTTTTTGGCTTTTTTGAGACGGGGTTTCTCTGTATAGCCCTGGCTGTCCTGGAACTCACTCTGTAGACCAGGCTGGCCTCGAACTCAGAAATTCACCTGCCTCTGCCTCCCAAGCGCTGGGATTAAAGGTGTGCGTCACCACGGCCTGGCCTTTTTTTTTTTTTTGACACTTTCTCAACTATTTCATAGCAGCTTTATTCATAATAGCCAG
Organism: Mastomys coucha; assembly: GCF_008632895.1. Classification (NCBI taxonomy): domain Eukaryota; kingdom Metazoa; phylum Chordata; class Mammalia; order Rodentia; family Muridae; genus Mastomys; species Mastomys coucha. Next base: position 19,259,185 of record NW_022196894.1, on the reverse strand, counting down.
AAACTGGAAACAACCTAGATGTCCCTCACCTGAAGAATGGATAAAGAAAATGTGGTACATCAACACAATGAAACACTATTCAGCTATCAGAACATAAAGTGAATAAATAAATCAAAAAACTGACATAAATGAAAATTAATGACAAGGAATTTCTATCATTGGAGTATAGATATGTTAAATCGTTATCTTGAAGAAAAGCTCATGATGAAATTGTCCCTGGTTTTGGTTCAGTGCTCCAGTGAAAACTGATAAAACAAAGTAATGTAACAGGCCTGAGTTTTCTGTTAGAGATAGAGGTCAGCTGGGGGCTGTGTGATACGCAGGAGAGAGCAAGCAGCAGCGATGGGTCATGGTTCAGCGGTCAAGCTACAGTCCTGCAAACTTCTTATTTAATCCTCTCGTCACGTTGTGTTCTCCTCAAGCCTACAGAGTAGTAGAGAGCACTCTGCTCTGCTACCTCTTTAAAAAATGTGCAAAATAAATATAATCGAGCCAGTCCCTCGTCTCCATGGGCAATGAGAAGCTTCTGAAGTGAACACTCTGCACCATGTTCTTTACGGAAAGAAGACACACGCGGAGCATGTGAGCAGCACCTTGCCCATCACCAGCTCAGGAGAGTGGTGACACTAGGTGCTAATCAGTACTGCCATCTGCTCACCTGCCCTTGCTGCCCTGCCATCCCTGAGAATGTACCTATCTATCTTCTCTGCTGCTGACCTGGGCTCCAAGCTTCTCAAGGGCTGAACAGGTTTCATCAGTTTGTCAGTGCTGAGCAGAGAGACAGGCTTTTCACACTCAATGTGACTAAGCAGGAGATGCTGAGCATTCAGTACCCATCAGATAAACCGGAGGTTTATGGGACCTGACAAAACAGGCCAGGCCGCAGACCGACAAGAAAAGCATATGCCAGCACTGAAGCGAGTCTTACCTGAGATGAGGTTATCCGCCCCTTCTTGTTTTCAGAAGGATTTTCACTGAGTTTGCCTGCTTTATTACTGGAGCTGCATTTGTAACATGCCCATCTTGTCTGCCCCTCAATTTCTAGGGTGCATTCTTTACTTTGGAGACAGAATGAATGATACAGATGGCCACAGCTATAAAATGAAGACAAGGAAATTGGTACTTAGTATAAAATCCATACACATGAACTATAGAACACACTTTATGTAGTAAAGAAAAATCTCAAATAGTGACTGGCTATTCAAGGACAAGAATCAAGAGAGGACATGCATTTAATGATATTCTCCCCTTTTAAGAATCCAGTCTTGTCTTACTTGAATTCTTAAGTTGTGAGCAGCATGCTCACAGAAGATGGGCCAAGCCTATGTTTACTCTAACTGTAGCATTCTGATAGTTTTTCTGGGTCATTGTGTAAAAAAGCAATTGGTAAAAATAATTATGTAAGTAGCTTCGTAATAACATGAGAGCCCTCACCATATTCAAAACACACTATGGCTTCAAACAATGACAAAGGTGCCACGCTCTAAAGCTTGACATGTTCCTAAATGGGCATCCCTGGTGGTTGGTTCAGGATTCCCTCTCTCTAACGGGAAACACTGCATTAGAAGGCAGTCCGTTTCTTTCCCGTTGTCCTTCCCCTTCTCATTGCTGTTTCTTCCTATATAGAACCTGTGTCTCGGAGGCTTGTCTTTCCTACCTAGCCTTGCTCCTTCAGTGATTATTTCTAGTTCTAAACCTTTAAGATGCCACAGGCTCCTGACTCGAAGATATATGCCACAAGCCCAGGCCTCTCCCTTCATTCCTATCTGTCTGTCTCCTTGGCAACTGTACCCTGGATACCCAAACAGGAGTCTTAATTTAACATGCAAACACAAGTTCCTAACTTCACTACCTCCACTTCCACTGCACACTTTCATCTGACCTTCTACAACTCAGTAAGAGCCACTACATTCCTGCAGACTCTCAGGCGAGCCTCTGGAGCCATCCTACATTCCTTTTTGTTTCGTGGACGATAAGCACATCTATAAGCAAATCCTATCAGTTCTGCCTTTACATGATCCCCAGAATTTTCACTTCCTAGTTCTTTGCTGCTGACTGTGCTGGGCCGTCTCTCACATGGGCTCTGAAGTAGCCTTACTGGCAATTTGCATCTTTCCTTGACCTTCTATAGTCCACTCTCAACACAGCAACCACTCACCATCAACATAGCTTTCCCACTCTCAAAACTACCCAGCGCCTTCTCAGAAGAAAGTCCAACTTTGTACAGGAACCAATTCCTGCCTGGTTAGCCTTTGTTCTTCTTCCGACATCCTTCTTGTCATTGTCTCCTCACTCTGTCCAGACCTGTTGTGCCACCCACTCACTATACTTGCAGTACACAGGAAGGGCACTGCCTGACAGCCTCTATATCCTAACCCCAGCTTAACATGCCCTACAAGTGAGATAGCCCCTTCCTTGCATCTTAACATCTCTCAAACATCATTTAAATGGGGAGGCAACCCCTATCTGCTCTCCAAACAGTAGTAGCTACCAACATCCTCTTTCCTCTACACTGCTTTACTTTTACTACTCTATTTAGCAATCACATTTTAATTAAATTTCAAAGTTGCCTGTTAAACAGTGAGGCAGTCCTAACCATGCTGTATAAAACACTCACCCCTTAAGCTCCTGCATGTCTCTACATGTTTTATTTTTTTTCCACAGTAGCTATCACTGGTTCCCATTTCACTCCTGTGTTCATGCTGTCCTGGATCCTGAAGAATAGCTCTGGTACACAGTAGTGCCTTTGTTAGGGTTTCTACTGCTGTGATTAAACACCACGACTGTGATGGTTTGAATGAAAATAGCCCCACAGACTCACATATTTGAATGCTTTGGTCCCCAGTTGGTGGAACTATAATCCTCCAGTAAATTCTTTCTTCTATAAATTACCTTGTGGTTGTGGTGTCTTATCTCAGCAATAAAAAAGTAATTAAGATAATGACTAAAAGCAACTTGGGAAGAAAAATTTTATATCAGTTTACTACTCTCAGGTCACATCCCATCACTCAGGTAAAACAAGGCAAGAACTCAAGGCAGGAACCTGGGAGTCAGGAGCTGAAGCAGAAGCCATGGAGAAACACTACTTACTGGCTTGGTTCTCATAATATGCTCAACCTGCATTCATTCATTCATTCATTCATTCACATTTTATGAATGTAGGTATTTTGCCTGCATGTCTGGTACCCATGGAGGCCAGAAGAGGATATCAGATCCCCTAGAAATGAAGTTACAGATGGTTGTGATGCAGAGAACTGAATCCAGGTCTGCTGCAAGAGTAGCCTGTGCTCTTAACCACTGAGTCATCTCTCCAGCTCCAAGCCTACTTCTTTATGCAACTTAGGACTATCTGCTCAAGGGTGGTACCAACTGCAATGGTCTGGGCCCTCAGAGGACAACATGAGTTAAAATAATGCCCCACAGGCTTGCCTACAGGCCAATCCTATGAAGGCATTTTGTATTTCCTCAATTAGGTTCCCTCTCTTCAGGTAAGTCTAATTTGTGTTAAACTGAAAAAACAAACAACCAAACAAAAACAAGTAAGTTCTAATGAACATCTTTCACAGGATCAGGTTCTTTGCATGATGGGAACGCTTTGCTTTCTGCGGTCACCTCCAGCCCGGCCAGTCTTCCTGCGTAACTGGTGTTTATGAAGTACTCACTTATGCCAGACACCCATTGGCTGGTTACAAAATTCTAGGCTGTAGGCACTGTTACTATTTCAATCTACACATAAGGAAACTAAGATATCTGAATGCAGGAAGTTTGACTCTGAGCCATACTGTGTTGTCTCTCCTCACGTATTTTGGACAAACTGTCTTTGATCTTGTGTCACCTGGGTATGGAATGTCCCTTCTCTCAGTACTGGGGTTTAAAGATTATCAGTGTGTTGCTGATTCCTAAATGTCTATTTCCCCTAAACATGATTCTCCATTTCTGAGGAGAGTATGTGTGTGAGATTGCCCTGCTCAGACTCCAGAAGGCACCGCAAGCCCCAGACCTGCAGGACAAGGTTCCTGTCATCCAGGTTCCTTACACTGGTCTCTGCTCAGACCAGGGTGCCATACTCAGCCAGTTCATCAAGCCATCACATCCAGTGCACTAAGATGGCCACAGCTTTCAGAGTCTGTGTAAATGCATTCGTTTTTTACAGTCAGTCAGCTGTGTCTCTTGTCTTGCTCACGGGTCATCCCTGAGAGATGCATTCCCTTACTGAGCTTTCTTAACATAGCACTGTTACCTGGCAACACTGCATTCTCCCATGCTATTGCCTTGTGTGCACTTTACATTCTGGCTCTGACTTACAGGACTCACATACTGTCTGAGACCCTTAATTCCCCTCCCCACTCCCAGGCAGACCGTAAGGGCCGTGGGGAAGGAACTCTGCCTACCTTGCCCACTGCTTGAATGGCTGACTAGGGCTGCATGATCACATGCACACCGCTGCTTGGCTACCACAGCCATGAGAGTTAACATTCCTTCCCTCTCTTACCTAAAGACAATAATTTCATCATCCATTTCTTGGCGTCTTTTGTACTGCTGTAAACATATAGAACAGTAATCCTGTTTGGGATTGAGTCCTCTGGATATTGATGCTCTCAGGTTACACAGTGACCAATGGAGATCCTGGTTCAGGAGGCTGGCTGTTGTTTCTAGCAAGGTCTATGACAGGTCAAAACAAAAGAAAAGGGTAAAATGAAAGACAGGGATTGATGAAGAACAACACAACTGAAATCGAAGCATTCTACAGAGAGACAAACCAATATCTAAACTCACAGGCCCCATAGGAACACTCCGCATGCAGTGATGATGAATGCAGACACTAAGATGCTCAAGCCTGCCACTAGCTCGTAAACAATGTGTGCTATATGCCCTTCTGTGGCCTAACTCAGTCCGGATGGCTTTCAGACAACTCGATAAGGCCAAATCTATTCAATGCATTTATAACTCCTCTCTTGATGGCTGACAGCTGGGGTAAGAACAGCCTGCTCCCTGGCCTCTTACTGAGAATGCTGTATGGCAGTGCCTCAGATACCCGCTCACTGGAAAGCTAATAATGGTCATTATTCAGTGCTCATCTCCCTTGGGCACAGATCTCATTTTCTGATGAGCACTTAGAAGTCATTTGAAGCTGCTCAAGACCCTGCCATCTGTCATTGAGACATTCTGCAGCTAGTGTGTTAGGTCACTTTAGGGCTGCCTATGCTTGTAAAGTGCTTTCATGCCTTATCAATTTTCCATGTTCACACCCAGGTAGGCCTGGGCACAGCCCACTGCTTTGCTGTACAGTTTAACTCTTCAACTTTACCTGAAACTTTTACTTAATTGTAAAGATGAGCTAGCTTCTTCCTAGGCTCATCCTGACCTCCCCAGCTGTGCTCCCTCCCACTTCTCTGCATCTGCATCTGTGGAGGCACTGAGCCCCATCTCCACCCCCTCCCACCCCCTCCCTGTGCCATCTGTGGAAAACTTCAATTCTTAAGGAAAATACTTAAGAAAAACTCTGTCTCTCAATTTTTTTTCTTTTCACTCCTAAATTCTTAACAAAAAGCAGACTCTGTACCAACACACCGAGGAGGCACTTTGTACTTTTCCTAAGGAAAAGAGTGAGCAAAGTCAAGCTGGCTCTAAACTGAATCTTTAAAGCTTTAAGTAATTCTGAGTTAAGAGAAAAATGACAATTTCTAGTTAGCAGCAATAATGTTTCAGAACACTTAATTTTTCTTTGCTATTTTCTATAATTGTACTGTCCTCTTTTATGAATTAAAGGTTCCTTTAATTAATCATTTTCCCAAAAGTTTATCCTACTTCTATTTTGAAACTAAAAAACTGGCCTGATTGCCAATGAATCAAAAGATAAGCAAGATGCACCTGAATATTCTCTCAGTGTGTAAATTAAGTTAGCAAGAAACTTAAAAGTAGAGAAAGGAACATATGTATCTGAATATACCTTATTTTAGTAAGTAGTAATTTTCAAATTCAAAAATACTCAAACAGAAGGAGGGGAAAGAACAGAAGAGAAAACCACGATTTCTTTCTACCTTAAGACAAACTTGGATGCAAGCAGCTTACTCACTTGCTCATAGTTAAAGGTGTCCAGCATCCCCAGAATAAGGCCCTGGATTTCTCCAAGTTTTCCTTTTCCATAAATTGGGTCCTACTCAGAAAAAAAAAAAAGTAATTGTTATGATTCTTGGTGCTTTAACATCGTTTTGAGCGCTTGCTATGGTGGGTGGTGTTATTTCCTTGAGAGTGTCTCACTCCATAGCTCAGGCTTGGAATCTGTGAATAGCTCAGGTTGGCATCAAACCTGCAATCCTCCTGAGGTCCCGGCTTGCAGGGAAGAGCTTCCACACTAACAGTCTTCCTGAGCATCCTCCTGAGTGTCAGGTTTACAGGATGAGCTATGTACTTAGTCACAACACACTTGCTCTTCTGTGAACTGCACCCAGATGATGCTTAATTTGTTTCTTTCTGGACATCCCAACTGTTTTGGAAAATAAATGCGTGGCCCGAGTTCTCTCTATGACCATCTTCTTTGCAAGTCTAATCTGGCTTTGTACTGCCTCTCCTTCCCTCAGAAGCCTCTCTGTGAGATGCTAACCCACCCCACTCATCCACTGCATGAAAACCAACGTATCCAAGAACACCAGAATCTGTACATCAACCCCTCAGCACCTATGTTTTGCCATCCCTTACTTAAAACCAACTAAATTTACCCAATTTTGGAGATAGACAGCTTTCAACATGTTTTTCTCTGCTAATGAAGCCACTGATGCTAAACCATAGCTATTTAGAACCTCAAAATCTCTCTACTACTTTCTGTAGTAGGTATGCCAAGCCATTATTTATTATGCATAATCCCCAAACACTAAGTGGACCAAAACTTCAAAGTGCAAGCTACCCATCCAGAGACTGCTGACACTCGGCAGGCAGACCACTTCTGGAATGGACGAAAGAGGATGTACTTCCTAGCTTCTACAATATGATCATCACACATCTACTTTTCAGTTAATGTTATACTCTGACATCATCAGATACTTCTGAGTAACTACAGAATATAAATCATGTTAAAATATAACATTTTTCCTAATCACTCCAGGCTGTTATGTCTGGGGTTTCCTCCCTACTCACTGTCCAAGCTGATGACTATAATCATGGACTGAATCTCTAACTCTTTTTAAAGAGGACATTTTCAGAAAGGGAAATTATGGACTAAAGGACATTTTTATGGCTGCAGGTATGACAAAACTTCTACATCCAAAATGTATTATACAATTTTCATCTTCAGCATATTTTGTGCCCCTTTAAACTGTATCTTTGACTAGACTGATAATTACAGTTTTAGGGGTTGCTAACAAATGAGCAGGTCAAGCTCTAATAAGAGGCTATGTACAACACAAATGACTTTGTCAAATAGAGAAATCCAGGCACACAGCAAAGATCAAAGTAGATGCTGCTTGTTAAAAGCAGAATATGCCAAGTACAGAGAAAAGCACTTTATACTGTCTGTCCCACCTCCATGATCAGGTACCTGCATATGATTTAACCAAGTGCACATAGAAAATAGCAGAGTGACTATGTGTGTACATGTGTAGATGTTCTGCATTGTAACAGCTTCCTAAATAAACATGGTTTTATCACAACTATTTCCATATCATTTACACTGTACTAGGCATGGTAAGGGGGGAGCCAGGCAATTTGTGATTCTAGCTCTCGGGAGGTGGAGGCAGGAGGATACTGAGTTTGAGGCCAGCTTGTGCTACAGAGCCACAACAATCAAACAAGTGAGAAAAATGTGGCAGGTCTCATGCAAACTCACTTTTATATAAGGGGTCGGGCATGCAGATGTTTGTATCTCTGGGGATTCTCAGAACCTGACAGGGCTGCAGGATCACCCCAATACACATCCCTGACATCCTCCAGCACCTCCTGTGAGGCTGAGAGCAAGCAAATTATATTAAAGAACTGCTAGACCAAAAAGCTTCACTTTGCATTTAGAAACTTCAGAAATGAAGTTTTCCTAGTCTCCTGTATGTATGCTGCCCTCCCAGGTATACATTTAAAAAAAACAAACAAGTAAACAAAACAATTTTTGCTGGAAAATATGGGTAACTTAACTGAATGATAAGCTAATGACTGTCAGAAATGTCTCTGGCAACTTTGTGGTAAGTCATGCTGTAAGAGTAGCTGAGCTTAGAAAGAAAAACTCCTAGGAAACTTGGGTGAATTTAATGGTTGCTTAATTTATATTTTCAGTCATGTCTCCTAATGCTGGCTCTGGAAGGCTGGGCAGTGTAGCTTCTAATAGAGACTAGCACCAGGCTCGGGTATTTTCTAGAGCAGCATGGAGCTGGCTAGGGTATTTTCCAGAGCAACAAAGAGCTAGCTTGGGTATTTTCCAGAGCAGCATGGAGTTGGCTAGGGAATTTTCTAGAGTAGCATGCAGCTGGCTTGAGCATTTTCTAGAGCAGCATGGAGCTGGCTTGAGCATTTTCTAGAGCAGCATGGAGCTGGCTTGAGCATTTTCTAGAGCAGCATGGAGCTGGCTTGAGCATTTTCTACAGTAGCATAGAGCTGGCTTGAGCATTTTCTAGAGCAGCATGGAGCTGGCTTGGGTATTTTCCAGAGCAGCATGGAGATGTGCTGTCTCTCATGGGTTCCTCTAGTTCTTTCAGCTGTGAGATTATGCTGACAAAAAGGGAAGGATAAAACAGCTCTGTATTTAGTAATAATTACACTGAGTTAGGGCTTGAGCAGGTCCTATGTGCTTAGGTCTGTCAGCTGGTGAGCACTCACTGAGCTAAAGATCCCTGTACCAGTGGGGATCCCTTGCCAGTAAGGCTCATGTCTGCTGCTGGAAAACAACACACAGTGCCCATCCACACGACTTCCCATACGACTTCCTCTTTTCAATTTTCTTGCATAAAAACAGATCTATGTAATGTCTTTCATCCTTATTTAATTATGCTTTGGTGAAGCTCCCATTAGATACACTAATTTCTTAGCCACAGTGTCAATCGATAGCACAGTACTATAAAAATCCAACTTAACATCTATTCTAACACGCCCATAAATGTATGACTATTAATGGTTCTGGAGTTTGACAAGAGAAACTGAAAAATAAAGATATCTTAAAAGGCTAAATTCAGAGAAAAAGAAGGCATCTTTATAGGTCATTTCTATATTTACTTCAGTATATTTACTTCAATATACATAATTTAAGAGGGAAACCAGGAAAACTACTCACGCTGAGGCAACATCTCAGCTATAGGATTCGAGGTGAGCACTCAGCTTCAAGGACAGCACACAGCAGACACCAGCTCTCATAATTACTCTGCAGAGTCCAGCTAGGTCTCATAAGCTGCTGGTGTTTCCCTGTAACTTGCTGTTAACTGTGCAGGAAGACATACTTGGTGCCCACATACAATTTCAAAGTGCACCCGAAAAAGATGTGGTTGCCGCTTCCTCTGCATCTTTCTGGAACTTATTCTACCATGTGTGTGACATGTTTTCTGAGTACTGTCTTAAGTACGCGCATGGCTCTAGGAAAGAGTGTACACCAGGCTCACTGTTTCCTCAGTAGGACACTCAGAAGTAGCTTTCTTAGAAATCAAGAATGACTTTAGTCATGTGGCAGCATCCGTTTAAAAATCCTTGATTTTATTTATTTATTATTATTATTATTGTGTGTGTGTGTGAGGGGGGCAGAGATGGAGAGGGAATGCCAGGACAGGGAAGTGGGAGTGAGTGGGTTAGTGAGCAGGTGGACGGAGAAGGATGGGAGAGGGGGGTTTTCGGAGGGGAAATGAGGCAAGGGGATAAAATTTGAAATGTAAATAAAGAAAATATCTAATTAAAAAAAAAAAAAAAAGAGCACTGACTGCTCTTCCAGAGGTCCTGAATTCAGTTCCCACCAACCATGTGGTGGCTTACAACCATCTGTAGTGAGATATGATGCCCTCTTCTGGTATGTATAAAGACAGCTACAGTTTACTCATATATATATAAGAATAAATAAAAATCTTAAAAAAAAAAGCTTCCTTATTTACCAAGCACTTATGTTCCTAGAGAAGCTGTATAAATCAGGCCCCTGTATCAATTTGAATAAATATATACCAGTCAAGGCAATCTGAGAATCTTCAGATTATGGCTATCTATTCTGGAAAAATCAATTTATTTTAGGTGTGTGGGCAATTTTGTGTCTAAATAATTGTCCCTCCCTATGTTCTCCCTGGGAGATTGCTAGATTATTATGAACATGAAAAATACATTTACTCATGGTAGATACAGAGTAGAACGTCAGAGAAGTGAAGCCAGAGAGAAACCTGTTGTCACCCAGGAACACTAAACTGAGGCAAGCTCAGAACGATGCCTTCCTCTTTAGAATCCAGCACTGGGCATTGCACATGCTTACTGTTCAGGATCAAGAAGACAGATGTCCACCAAGACTCTATGACATGGGTGTGGTTTATCACCCACAGGTTCATGAGTAGGACACTCAACTAAGTCCTCAGTACACGAACGCTGGGGTCTATAATAGGTCACTCTAGGTAATATCAGACTAGTAAAAAATATCAGGAATACTAAGGCATTTCCAAGAGACGCCATATTGTTCCCCTGAACACTGCTACTGAAGAACTGTAGTCATTCTGAATTATTTTTGGCTTCTGTCCTAGGGGCACAGTCATTCCCTCTTGCATAAGCCCTGGGCATATGATGTCATACACTACGAGGTCTTCACTGGTGTGGAACAGACACGAGGCTGTGGCCTGTATTCTATAGGGTGAGCTACGTAACAACCACTGAGACTGATGGGAAACTGAGGGGGAGGGGATGGAGGTGGCCCAGTGGAGCAGACAGTCCTTAAGATGGACAATTAACTCAGAAAGCACTTTGAACTGAAGAATCTGAATATTTTCTTTTCTCTTATGATAACTCTTACAGAGCAGACTCTCATTTCATTCACACAAACAATCAGTGAACAGGGTAAAAAAAAAAAAAAAACCTAAGACATGATAATTAATTTGTTCCTCAAGAATACAAAGTTAAATGGAGGAAAATTTAAATGTCATAATAAAAAATGTGACTTTCATTTAAAAGTCTTTTCCAGGAGACTTTGGAAGTAGTCCACGTTTGTCATTCAGGACAGGGTGCACATTAACTTCTCTATCCTTTGCTTTTTCTCCCTTGTCAGCAGACTGTTTATTTTTACTTTTCTGAGGCAGAGTCTGGTGTAACCCAGGCTAGTCCTGAACTTGCTATGTAGCCAAGGATAACTTTGAACTTCTGCTCCTCTTCCCTGCTTTCAGGGTGATGGCTCTGCATGCATAGATCTCCACACAAGGTTCTGATGTGGTGCTGGGTACTGGCCTCAGAGCTCCCTGCATGCAAGGCAAGCATGCTATCAACTGAGCTACACACCTACCCAGTCAGAGAGATGTTTATAATTGCCTTTTCTATAGCAAAAGCTTGTTTTAAATAAAAGTATCTTTAAAACATTTAAAAACTTTATATGATATAGGGGCGAAGTTATTACAGCAAAGAAAAACATGTATGTGAGTTTAAGAACAAAGCAGCCTCCTGACTGGTAAGGAGTTGCACACATGTGAGCAGGATTTTATCATGAGCCCAGTGCATGTCAAAGCTGAGATTTTTAAGTACAAGAAGGCTTCGAAGAGGTCTGTTTTGAAATACAAGACGCTTCTAAGTTCCATGATGCTTTGCAAAGGGAAAGGCAGAGTTTTGTTATAATTAATATAGTACAGTGTATGGCTAAGCTCATCATAAAGCATAATGTGTACACAGGAAAGAATCTACTTTGAGATTTAGATTCACTTCTTCAAGCCTTGAGGAGGAGGAGGTGTTACTTTGCATGTTTACAAACTTTGTGATTAATAGATTTAAAACATATGGAAAGAGTCTACCTTGAAGAATTCCTCAATATGGATAGCTGTCAAGGACTGAATATGGTAACTAACACACAGCTGAGAGCTGGGTGTGGTGGTGCACATGTCTGAATCCAGCACTGGGAGGCAGAAGTAGGAAATCCTGTGAGTCTAAGGCCAGTCTGGGCTACACAGTGAAACTTATCTCAAGAGACCAAACAAATAAACTAAAAAAAAACCCCATACATAATACTCATGGGTTTTTTTTTTTTTTTTCCCTTTAGTGCTGGGGATGAATAAAGGACCTCACACATACAAGCAAGGGCTCCACTACTGAGCAACCCTGGGTCCTAAGTTCCTAAGAGAGCACTCTGTGGTGAGAGAGACTCCTGAAGCAGAGCCCTTCATCAGATGGCTCACCCAGACGCCTCAAAGCACAGGGGCAGGAACACTCAAGGGACCTTAGAAGGGGAGCTGGCGGGGACATTCAAAAGCAATATAGAGACCTGTGGCACCCTGTCACTATTTGACTGTGTGTGTGTGTGTGTGTGTGTGTGTGTGTGTATGTGACACTACTGCACATAAAGTGAGACAAGAAAGACTGAAGAGTCTAAGCCTAATCGCTGCTGTCTCTCCAAGAATGTTCACAGGTTTTTCTAAAAATATACCATACGTTATTTTTAGTGTTCTCTTTTTTATGGAGCCAGAAAGTTTCTAGTCTTTTTGCCAAAGAAAACAGGAGAAAGTGTTTCTTACAATAACTCTGGACAAAAGGCTAGCTAGGATTTACAGCTGGGGTGGGTTTCCAGCATAGAAATATATTTAGAATGAGCTAGAAAACTGAAATAACAACCATTACTTAGAATGCTTACATTCACTTTATTTTTAGAAAACTTTCCTTCTTTTTCTTTTTAATTTGAAAGTATGATTGGCTAGAAATAAGTGACCATTGTCTCCCAGGGGCTGTGGCCATCAGGAAATGTGTACTTGAACCCCCAGGGAAGCAATGTCAGGTAAGGCCATACCCATGGGATGACACCATGCAAGATGGATTCAAGGTCAATTAGAACTTTAGTTAATGACAAAACAGCCTCATTTCCTGGTAAAATCACGGAAATCAATCAAGCCTCCCCATCCCTTTGAGCTCACCTGCAAGATTCTCTGTAGGATGGACGGGAGGGCGATGAACGCTGCCATGCTGTTTAGGACCTGCATGGTCAAAGACTTCAGAGCTGTTGGAACAAAAAACAGTAACACTAAGGCTGGTTTGCTTTTCTTTCTAGTTAGGTGAAAACAGTCGCCTTACACAGAAACTTATTTAACCAAGACCAGTTTGGTATCTTAAAACTGACTGTTGGTCAGCTGCAGAGACTATACATTTTCTGGATAAATTATCTAAGTATCACACATAAAGAAATGCACAAGGCAAGATGGAGACAACAGGGCCTCATTGGGAGACGACGGGAGAGTATGACTGGGGACGCCACTGCCAGAGCAGGTTTTGCAGACAGAAAGTGTGTTGGTGAGGTAAGTGGCCTGGCCCTGTGGTTCCGACAGGCTTACCTTCACAGTGCAGATGAGGAGCAGCAGCTGAGCTGGACAGCTTCTGTGGTGCCATCATTGCTTCCAACAATGGAAACCATAGTGCCTGTGTCATCACAGGAAACCAAAATGTTGGGATAGTGTTAGCAGATGAAATGTACATGTAATGGCAAAATCAGACAAGGACAAAATTTGCATTTGATGGGGAAAAGACTGGACGTCACCTTCCTCCGCTTTGGGAAGCATATGGAAAACGCAGGATTATAATTCCATTTATGTATGGAGATGGTGGTGCAAACAAGCCTTGAAAGCTTCCTGCTAGGCTCTTACAAGTAACAAAGAAGGAATAAATACCCTCCACAGCCACTGTCTCCACTCCTGTTCTTCATGTTACCAAAACCTTTCCTACATAAGAATTAGGCTATTTTTTTCTACCCTGTTATATCTTAAGAGTGAGGGTTAAAGAAAAACTCATCAGCATTACCAACTTCACCAAGAGATAAACAGATTTATCAGTTATTTATTACTTCTATTATGGACTCAATGTAATGCTCTCCATGTATTTTTTGCTTTGTTCTCATAATAACCTTATATCATAAGTATCTTTGCTTGGTTTAAAGAAATTAAGTGATTTGCCAAAGGTAACACAGTAGCAACACAGTGGCAACACAGTAGCAATGTGGTACTAACAAGAACAACAGATAGTGTGCTTCCTGACCTTCACAAAGACCAAGCTAGTAAGTCAGACAACTCACTGTTAGGTAATCATTCATAAACATCTGAACCAAGCAGCTTTTTTTTTTTTTTAACTTTTATTGCATTATGAAGAGAAAAGTTACATGATTTCAATTTATCTGAATTTGCTAACATTTAAAAACATATTTTAAGTAAATAGAATTAAATCACATTCTTGTTTCCCTTTTGTACTCCTCCCAGAGACCCCCCTTCAATACCTACAATATCTTTTTTGTCATATTCCTTAAAGTTTATAAAATATTATAACAATAAAAATAAGTATTATAAAAGTTGTTGGATATGAAACAACAATCAATTTAACAGTCTTATGTAGATGCTCATCTGCAGCAATAGTGAAAGTATATTTTTCTCAATATAAATTTTAAATAACTCCAAACATATTAACTGTATATTTCAAAATAATACATCAATACTAGTATTTTTTAAATGAACATAAATATATAAAGTCTTTCTGTTTGTTTGTTTTGTATTTAGTAGAGTTTAAAATCTTGGCTCTTACTGTGGTACAAGCCCAAAATAAGAACAACTTTTAGACATTGGATTTCATTGTAATAAGGCTGTACTTCAATGACCCTCACATCATCAAAGGATTTTACCTCCATTGTAGCTAAGCTGAGAGCTGACAATTCTGCTGCATCAAGAAATGAACTGTAGGCATGATTTTTGGATACAGACTCCCTGCTATGGTCAAAACTATTTGACTTGAGTGAGTGACTTTATTCTCAGCCCACAGAGAACAGAACCAAGTATCTTGAAAGAACTTACTGCTGCAAGCATCCCGGAGACCTGAGGAAGGGTCAGTGGAACAGAGGAGGAGTGTGGTGTCTCACAGTATACCAGCATATACTGCTCCCAGAGAGCCGTCCTGCCCACCTGAGCTCAGGCACATCAGCGAGCGTCCTACCCACCTGAGCTCAGGCAGTGAGCTGTGTTGCCTCTGCTTCCCTCTCCAAGCTACACCGCTTTACCGACTCCAGATAGTGTACTTCCCGATCCTCACAAAGACCAAGCTATAAGGTCTGCAGATCATTGACCTGGGGCCATTATTTCTTTTACCCAGTGATTTTGTTCACGTGTCTTTCTTTCAAGTACCTCACCTTCCGTTCATTCATTCTTTCTTTCTCTATCGTGTTTTTAGAGACACATCATGCATTTGTTTATTTTAGGAAACTCTTTATTTTTACGTGGCATACCTAATTTTTACTTTTGGTTTATATATTATGTTTAGAAATTTGATTTATAGAGCCTAGCCTGAAATTTGTTTTATAGTGCCCCCGCCTTACAGTAGTTATGCCATATTCAGTTGCTATTCCTGGGAGGCTTGCTCTGGTTTTGTTTTTGTTGTTTTGTTTTGTTCATGAAGAGAAATGAAGGAAGAGTAGATATAGAGCAGAGGAGAAGTGGGGGCCTGGGTGAGTGAAGGAAGGGGAAACTGTGGTTGGGATGCAACTATGAAAAGAAAAAAACAAAAAAATTTAAAAATTTGATTTATAAAATTATTTAATCAAGACAATTTTTTAAAATTATCTTTTAAAAAAAAGGTTTATTCTTGCTTTCTAAACGGCAGATGATATATATGTAGAGATAAAAGCCATGGGATGTATTCATTCTGTAAACAGAACAATTATCCTTTTATTAAACCTCTACATTAATGTTAGACATATGGTAAACACACTTTACTCCTCTCTTATTCTGCAATACTAATTTTTAAGATTTTAAGTTGAGTAAGTCTAAAAATCCTCATTAAAATATGATCCAAAATATGTCAATCCTATCACCTGAGAAAATGACATAGCTTGAATTGCTGCCTCGAGATATATAGCAAACTGCCTTGTTTTTAGAGAACTACATGATGGCATTATCTTCATGGGACAGGGGACAGTAGCATACAGAACAGATATGCAGAGGTAGGGTGCTCAGCATACAGAACAGATATGCAGAGGTGGGGTGCTCAGGACATAGAACAGATATGCAGAGGTGGAGTGCTCAGGACATAGAACAGATATGCAGAGGTGGGGTGCTCAGGACATAGAACAGATATGCAGAGGTGGGGTGCTCAGTACATAGGACAGATATGCAGAGGTGGGGTGCTCAGCATACAGAACAGATATGCAGAGGTGGGGTGCTCAGGACATAGAACAGATATGTAGAGGTGGGGTGCTCAGTACATAGAACAGATATGCAGAGGTGGGGTGCTCAGGACATAGAACAGATATGCAGAGGTGGGGTGCTCAGCATATAGAACAGATATGCAGAGGTGGGGTGCTCAGCACATAGAACAGATATGCAGAGGTGGGGTGTTCAGTACATAGAACAGATATGCAGAGGTGGGGTGCTCAGCATACAGAACAGATATGCAGAGGTGGGGTGCTCAGTAC
>NW_022196894.1:19237620-19242092 GCF_008632895.1 Mastomys coucha | reverse complement strand
GGTGGGGTGCTCAGGACATAGAACAGATATGCAGAGGTGGGGTGCTCAGGACATAGAACAGATATGCAAAGGTGGGGTGCTCAGCATACAGAACAGATATGCAGAGGTGAGGTGCTCAGCATACAGAACAGATATGCAGAGGTGGGGTGCTCAGCATACAGAACAGATATGCAGAGGTGGGGTGCTCAGCATACAGAACAGATATGCAGAGGTGGGGTGCTCAGTACACAGGACAGATATGCAGAGGTGGGGTGCTCAGCATACAGAACAGATATGCAGAGGTGGGGTGCTCAGCACATAGAACAGATATCCAGAGGTGGGGTGCTCAGCCTCCTTGGAGGACTGCCCATCCAGTTCCGTAAGGTCTAGCTTCAAGGAAATGCTCCGTGGCACTGGGTTTCCTGCTGGGCCTTCTCCAGGGAGACAGTCAAGGCAGCTTATAATCAGCTTTCAGATGTTTCAAACCTTCTAATTTCTTCACTGTCTATAGCAATAGTTCTTGCTTTCATTGTCTCAATGTGAAAAAAAGAGAAACAAAGTAAACTATCATTAAAACTCCAGCAAACTGAGGGTGTCACAAGCCCCCTCCTATAACTGAGGCGCTATTGAAGCTGCTGTCTTCTGGAGGAAGAAAAGTAGTTGGTTTTTGTTAAGGGTGTGGTCGCTGGGAAGCATTCATGGCTCAAATAAATCAGGCTTGGTGGATTAGGAAAAAAGGAAAAGATACAAAGTTGGGAGGGAATGAGGGAGTCAGAGGAAGGGGTGAAATAGGATCAAATACATTATATGAAGTTCTCAAAGAATAAAAAACAGAAATGCCCTAAATTTAATGATTTTTATAAAAATAAATTTATAGAAAGATGAGCCTTTAAATATCTTGCTATTGTGAAAGTTGATCAGAAATGAGGCAGATGAGGTTATTCATGTAGCCCTTGGTTGCTTTGAGGTTTTAAAAGCCTACACCAGACCCAGTCTGGTAAATGTGGATCAGGATATAGGACGCTCAACTACTTCTCCAGCACCATGTGTGCCTATAGCTACCTACTCCTCACCTTGACAACAATTCATAAAAAGCTTTGCTTTATAAGAGTTGTTTTGGTCATGGTGTCTCCTCACAATGGAAAACTAAGGCAGAAGGAGAAGCAATTTTCTCTAAGAACATAATCTGACCATTCTCCAGGGAAGACCAGACATCTAAGGGTATTTGGGTAGCAAAATTGGTCTTGACAATTTTTTTTGTTTGTTTGTTTGTTTTTGTTTTTTCAAGACAGGGTTTCTCTGTGTAGCTCTGGCTGTCCTGGCTGTTCTGGAACTCACTCTGTAGACCAGGCTGGCCTCGAACTCAGAAATCAGCCTGCCTTTGCCTCCTAAGTGCTGGGATTAAAGGTGTGCGCCACCACCACCTGACATTTCTCTTTTCTTGTGGAAGGAAATAACTACCTTCATGTGCTATTGGTGTAGACAGCTAATTAAATTAAACAAAACCTAACACTAGTATAGAAGGTTTCATTAAGAGGCCTCTGTGGATCACTCAAGTAATTATTTCTGTCGTGGGAGGATATTATAGAAAGAACATCATGTTCAGGGAGCACACAGTGTTGTTAGTGTTATGCTTCAGCACCATGGGATGGTCTTGACAATTTAAAAAACAGGAGAGACAAAGCTGGGTGGGTAGATATGACAAGGGAGTATGTGACTATAACTAACAGATCCTACAAATCTCTCAAAGAACTGACTTTAACAGTGATAAAGACCAATCCCAGTATGCCCCAGTACAGAGATGTAAGAAGTAAGATCTAGTGGTACATTTTCAATTAGTATAAGGGTCACAAGATGTTCTGTAATTGCTTCTTCCTTTCAAAATTACTTATAACTGAGCCAATGCAAACTGAAATATTGGAGGACAGACTGCAGAACTCTGTGGTCTTAAAATCATGGAACTAAAAGATGAATGAACAAAATGGGGAGATCTGGGTGGAGGGAGTGGTGTGAGGTTCTACGGTCTTGAGTACTAAACCAGCGAAACAGAGAAACGTCCTTGTATCAGGATGTAAGTAAGAGTGACTTTGAGTTCAGGTGTCAGGCCCACCATTCTGTCATGGTTGGTCCCCAACCTCCAAGTTCAAAATTAAAACTGCTTTGTTTTCAAAACCACTCCCCAATATAATCAACTAACCAAAAGGACGAATAAAAACAAAGACTTGGGAATAAGAAAGCTAAGGAATGAGTTGGTGCGAATTCTTCAATGGCATGTCTCCATGGGATCTAAAATTAAACTGCAGCAATAAGCACAGAATGTAATCCTAACCTAGTGCAGTTACCCAGACCTTTTGATGTTAGTTTATAGGAAGCTAATAAGGTAAAGAAATATTTATATGCAGTTCAGAGATTCCTCTGCTCCTAGAGAAGATAGAACATAATATTTTTTAGAGAAAGTATCCTTTGGTTCATTTTTTCCCAAAACTTATCAGCCTGGGCAGAGAAAAACACCCAGGGTAATAGTCCCCAATGGTGATGATTGCTTATCATCTCTGGGTTATCACATGACTCTACTGTAATTTTTAAAGAAAATCTCTCTGTGAACTTTCTATACTTTATGACTTTCTTTTTTCTTCTTCTTGTGTATATGTGTGATCTATGGTGTGTGTGTTTGCATGTTTCTATGTATGTGTGCATGCATGAGTATGGCTGTGTATGTGTATTCATCTGTATCGGTATGTGTGCACACATGTGTATACACATGGAGATGCTCAGTCAAATCCATAGTGTATAAAGGGCTAGTCCTCCAGAAGTCACCACACCCACCTGGGATTCACATGGACTCTGGGGTCTGAACTCCAGCCCTCTTGCTCACGGCAAGTACTTTACCTGCTGCATCAGCTCCCAGTCTGCATTAATGCATGATTATTTAAAGGTATTTGTATTATGTTATCAAAAAGGTTTTAACATTTATGTGTAAATACTTTTCTTAGGCATACTTTTTACAATCCCTGACAAAAACATAATAAATTTTAAATTATGAAAACAGCAAACATACCCAAGATATACTTTTTATTTTAATATATATAGCAAATATATATGAAAAATTAAACTTAGTTTCCTATTTCAGAAACCTAGGATGTGGGAATTAGGTCCTGCTACCAGCACAAAGCCAGAGTCAGGAGCACTGGAGAGCAAGCAGAGAGTGGGGCTGTGTGACTACCTACCACCAGCTGACCACATTGCTTCTGGAACCGAGGAACTCAGCAGCTGTCCATCCTAAGCCGCCTGGAGTTGCTATTTCACTGTAGGAACCAGCACCTGCACGCGGTGCTCAGCCGGACCTCCCTTGGGCTTATGCTTCAAACTTTGCTCATTCCACTGTTAGCAGCAGAGCTCCCTAGCCTTGGCTACCACTAGAATCGGTACACAGC
Source organism: Mastomys coucha (assembly GCF_008632895.1). NCBI lineage: Eukaryota > Metazoa > Chordata > Mammalia > Rodentia > Muridae > Mastomys > Mastomys coucha. The sequence goes on along the minus strand of NW_022196894.1, from coordinate 19,238,679 downwards.
ATTAGGACACACGAATGGGTACAGCACAAGTAAGGAATATTCCAAAGCCCCCAGGCCACTCCACGTAGCCAAGACTGAGGATCGCCATACTACAGCTGCTCTTTACCCTCTGCTGTGCTCTGGGTACCTGCAGGGCTTAGCTCTCACTCTCACCCACTGTGGGCACAAGAGATGACAGCTGACTACAAGGACACAGTTCTACCACTCGGCACAAACAGAAACTCCACCCATTGCACAGACGCCACAGGCGCCCAGCGTTCCCATGCCTAACACTCTGCAGCTCAACCTACGGACATGAGGCCTCTGTGTTAAGACTGAAGACAGACACTCCTGATAGGAGCACCAAGAGCCTTACACTCCTGCGAATGCCACAGAGTGATTAAAGCCCAGATGAATTAAATTCGGGTGTCTAGGAGGGCAGTGGAAATAGAATGGACTCCTAGCTTCCACACAGAACAAGTGTTTAAAAGGCTATGCGTATATCAGCCTACCCACCTCTCGTTGCTGCTGATTCAAATTCTGTGAATTTCTCTGGCAAAGAGCTATTGTCTCTACCATGGTATCTTCAACACCTTTCAGCAGGATGTCCTCCTTGGTATCTAGATTTGGTAAGAGGATAAATGTCATTTAAAGATATGCTACTATTGCCTCAGAGCCTCTGTGAAAACCCACACTCCATCCTCTGTGTGTGTGTGTGTGTGTGTGTGTGTGTGTGTGTTGTGTGTTGTGTGTGTGGCTTTAGTTGGTTCATCTTCATTATTAATTCAACTGAACTCAGAATCACCATGGAAACATAACTCTGTGTGTGTGTGTGTGTGTGTTCCAAAAAGTTTTAACCAAAGAGAAGGGAGACACACCCTGAACATGAGTGTCACCGCCCCCAGAGCTAGAGTTCAGACAATAGGATGAGGAGGAGGAAGAGGAGGAGAAGGAATAAGAGGAGGAGGAGGAGGAGGAGGAGGAAGAAGAGGAGGAAGAGGAGGAGGAGGAAGAGGAGAAAGAGGAGGAGGAGGGAGAGGAGGAGGAAGAAGAGGAGGAAGAAGAGGAGGAAAAGGAAGA
>NW_022196894.1:19230249-19237528 GCF_008632895.1 Mastomys coucha | reverse complement strand
GAGGAGGAAGAGGAGGAAGAAGAGGAAGAGGAGGAGGAAGAAGAGGAGGAGGAGGAGCAGGAGGAGGAGGAGCAGGAGGAGGAGGAGGAGGAGGAGGGAGTAGCTGCTGTCAGTGACCTCTGTTCCTAACTGAAAGTCACCTGACCTGCTGCCTCAGGCTCCTGTCACCACAGCTGTAGCTGCTGGTTGCCCCACACCCTCCTGACTCTGAAGGACTACATCCACAAACTAGGAGCTAAAAGAAATGCTCCTTCCTCAGTCACATTGTTCAAATATCTTGTCACAGCTTAAGAAAGGTAACTAGTACCCATCTAAATCCAACTTATTTTACTCATCTCAAAGCTGCTTCTCCCCTAACTTCCAGAAGGAATTAAAGACTTATCATCTCCATGATGCCTGTTCTCGTCTGTGATGTTTCCCTCTCTGTGCCCCTGGTTCATTCTTTCTATCTGTACACCTGCTGTGCCTCTACCTGTCCCCTGATGGAGTACTGGATCTTCACTGAATTTCTGAATGCCAAACTCTGCCTTTCTGTTCTCTTTCAAGAAACCACTAAAGATCTCTAAGCCTTAAAAACAGAGGCTCTGCCTGAGTAACAGAGGCAAGCCTTGGGCTCATCTCTGTCCTTTCCCCGAGGATACTAGCTAGCCACTTCCACACAAAGCCCCTTCCAGGCTCTGTATACAGACTTTCATAATGTCTTCCATAAGGCACACTGATTCCTGAGTTACAACTAGTCCCTGAACTTTCTCAACTCCTTTGATGTTCCCATGGCACCTCTGACACACTCTGTTCAACATGGAATACAACTTTATCTTCTATGTCTCCTTCATGATACTAAGGCTTCATAGGAGGGAGGGCTGTGGTTTTGTCAGCTGTGTGCTACCTGTGCAGACTAAATACAATTATCACGCGCTTAGAAGGTACTTGGATTTCTTAGCACACTGTCAACAGTGAATCTGAAGGCAGGATGTTGCTCCTGGACTGGCTATGGGACTATGAACCGGTTTCTGGATGTGTCACTGACAAATTCCCACAGCAAGTGGGAAACACCCTTCTTAGTTTCCCTTAGCCAGTTATATATTTACAAAATTACCCTTCTTAGTTTCCCTTAGCCAGTTATATATTTACAAATTATTCTTGTAACACTAAATTTAAGAAAAATCATCATGAAATGCACCAAATACAACAAAATACAACTGATTAAACATACTGACAATTCAAAAGTAATAATTAAGTGTCTAGTTTGATCATTGATAACAAAAGTAAACCAAGTATTTCCATAGGTTCTAAAAGGCCATAGCGTAATACAAGATGGCCAAGGTACAACACAAACTGGGTTACTGAGGACCTCAGCATCAAAAAATTGTGGGCAAATTTTCTACAGAGATGTTGGATACAAGCGTACTAGAGGAACATGTGTGGGAAAGGGTTCGAGAGACATGTTCTAAAGAGGTGAGGCAATATAAAACTCACCTAGGAAGGATTCCCTGACTTTATGGCAAGATAGGTTAGACTGTCAGAGAACAGAAAAGCAAATACCCAACTAAAAATGGATGGAGGAGAAGAGGAGGAAAAAAATACTTACATGGTCAAAACACAGATACACAAAATGATGCCCAGCTGGTCAGAGCCACCTGATGCCAGGCAGCACCAGTGGAAGGAGAGAGAAGGGAGGTAAGGAGACAGAAAAGGAAAAGCTAAGGGAGAGAGGGGTAGAGTGGAAGAGCCCGAAAACCCCCCATGATAGAGAAGGGGAGGCAGGGGAGGACAGAGGAGGCAAGGCTGAGAGGTCAGTGAGATCATGTGCAGCCGGCCCCACACACCGCTGAGGAGGCAGGCTGTGCAGGGCCTGCATTAGAGCGCCTGCCTGGCACACATGAACGAGGCTCTGCATCCACGTTCCAGAACAGAGTAATTTTAAAATTACTACTTTATGCAGCAATCCCACTTTTGTGCTTATACTCAAAAGAAAGCAAGAACCCAAAAAATATCTGCATGCCAAAGGTGTTCATAGCAGCACTGTCCAGCAGACCACGTGTCTGTTAAAGTGTAAATAGCTCTAGAAGACTGTCTGACATGTTCCAACAGCTAAGAACTGGATGGACGGTACACTAGGGAAGTAACTCAACCATAAATTCAAACACAGTAGGACTTCACTCTTATGAGTCAACCAAATTCAGATATTCTAGAACTAGACGGCAGAACAGAAAGGAGAGTGCGTTGGGGACCACAACACTTTGTCGAGGGAGATAAGAAAGCTAGAACTAGATGGTGGTGAAGTACATGCTGTGGCATAATAATAGTTACTGCTGTTGGTACAGTTTGTAGTTTTTCCCTATTTTACAATAAATTTTAAAAATTAAAGAAATGTCAATGAACACAACAAAACATGTCTGTGTCAAAGTCACCCAAGATTCCAAGAGGTCAAGGCTCACTGCTCGAGGCTACAGTTCACCAGCAGCTCTCATCTGCTGCCATTTAGCACAGTTTAAGCACATTAGTTAAGGACCCATGTGGCCAAGTCAGAAGTGTGGCTGGAGACGACGTAGGTGGTCAGAAGCGCCACACTCTCTGGCCTGGCTACCTTCATCCCATTACAGTGTGTGTGTGTGACTTTCAACCATCCTCGAAAACCACTAAGCCTCCATTCTACATTAGAGTAGATAAGAAGCAATTATGGAAATGGCTCGGTGTAGTTATTACTAAGTTAAGGCAGTGTATTAGGTAACATTTCATGTGAGAACTTACTTTCACCCTGCCGTGTCATCTCCTGCAGCCTGCTCTGCAATCTCTAGGAGGCAAAAGCACAGGGGTGAGAAAACACTTTGTATTTCTACACACCACGTATGTGAATTAACAAATTTCAGAGGTGAACCCCCAAGAAACAGCTGTGAGACGGCTCAGTTCCTGCACCAAGCCTTGATGACCTGAGTTGCATCCTGGGGACCCGCACGGTGGATGGAGGAAGGATTTCTGCAGCTTGTCCTCTGACCTCTACGTGCACTATGTGCTTGCATGTGTCCACACAGATACACACATAAGTAAGGAAGTGAATATACAAGATGTTCTTTTGCTGTCATTCAGCGGGGACTCTCTGTCCGCAAGGCTCATGGGGTGGGAATGGCTGCAGGAGATCAAGTGTCCCCACTCTGCCCTTGTGTGCCTCACTGTGCTACTACACAGTCAACACTGATGTCTCTTAGAGCAGTGCTGAGGGCCAATTTACCCCTGTTTTGGATGAGGATGTGAAATTCTTACCAGGTCATAAGAAAAACAGATGCACTGGGAAAGTACTAACAAAAGGTCATGACAGGTCTATCTTCAGGGCACAGGGCACAGAGCACAGACAAAAGGTCATGACAGGTCTATCTTCAGGGCACAGGGCACAGAGCACAGACAAAAGGTCATGACAGGTCTATCCATCCATCCTCAGGGCACAGGGCACAGAGCAAGGACAAAGTTCATGACAGGTCTATCCTCAGGGCACAGAGCACAGACAAAGGTCATGACAGGTCTATCCTCAGGGCACAGAGCAAAACAGCCTTACATTGGAATTTTCTCTTTAGATGTACTATGGAGCCTTTTCATGTATATAAATTTTGATTTTAAAATTGTGCCATAAATAAATATAGAGCTGTTCTCAGTGAGCCCCACAGTTAAATACTTCTGTCTGCAGCTCACTTCGAAACCCAAGAGACAGAGAGAGACTGAGGCGTGACAGAGGGACAGAGAGGCAGTGAGCCCAGTCAAGCTGTACCTGCAGCAGCAGCAGGAAGGCCCCGTGAACATCCCCTTTCTTCTCCAACAGATACGCAGTGACTTCGTGGAGCTGATACTTTTGTGTAATCTAGGGAAACCAGAAAGTGTTTCTGTAAGTTTTGGTTACACACAAAGGGCACACACAAGCCACAGGTCAGTCATCAATCTTTGCAGTATGCTGCCGTACTGTACACTCTGTGCAGCCTATCTTATGGTGAGCTTATCTTGATTGGTTAAAAAATTAGGAATCCTCAAAGCTATGGGGAAATTTTATATATATGAATGAAAATCCTGATGAAAACAGAAACACACAGGAATACTGGATGGATGAGAAGAGAAGCAGTGAGGAATACTGCAAACATCAGCACCAGGCTACTCTAGCAGGCATGGCCAACCTGAGGTGCACAGGCCATGTGTGCCCCAGGTCACCTATGAGTGCAGCCCAGCACATATTTAGAAGTCATGTGATGACAAAGGATAGGTCACATCTGGGCAAGTCCATTTCAGCAGGAAGATATACAGGCATATGAATATGGACAAGAATGCACACTTGCAGCTCTGAGAGTAATAGCAAAGAGTTCCAGAAGCCCTTAAACACTTTTCAGGAAAGACAAAAGAAAAAAAAAAAAAGAAGCAAACTGGCACATTTGGTTTGGTAGACAACTCTCTCACCGTTAAGATGGACCAGGCAACTTTGTTTCATAGGATCCTATGTTTCATAGGATCAGTTAATTAAAAACTAGAAAGAGTAACTGGCAATAGGACCAGTGCCTCTGACACCATTACTACAAATGCTAAAGCATATAAAACTACCGTCTATTTTAAAAGTAGAAGCTGTGGGTTGAAAGACAAACATCACATCAAAGATTTGGCTGATAGTGACCTCGGAGGAAAAGGGAGGAGAGAAAGGGCAGGTGAAGGAGCATTGTCTGTAAAGTAAGTAAGGCAATGCTGAACTGAAATTTACCTGGTGGGTACAAATGGAATTGACACTGTACACATTCCTAAGTACCTGAAATATTTCATAATTCAACATTCTTAAAGTATGGAGGCACTTCAGGAAGTGGATGCAGAAAATATGGCTTACTATTTGTTAAGAGCAAAGGGAAGAAGACGTGACATTATCCTTAAATTTTAAATGGGAAAACTTCATAATGCATGCCTCTACACACACACACACACACACACACACACACACACACACACACACACACACACACACGGGGTTGGTGTTACAGAAGAAAACAAGTAAGAAAATCAAGGCAAGGAGCTCTCTGAAGCTGCTGGGTTATCATCCAGCCTTCTGCACTCCGTGGCACATCTAGACTACTTAGCCACCACTGTTTGTATCAGGAGCTTGCTGAGTTCCCTTTCCCAGGCTCACTTTGCCAGCTAGAATTTCTATAAAACCTGACTCATTACAGGGACTGTGAGAGCTGTTTAAAAGCAGCTGACTGTGGCAATGTTGACTCCACCTTGGGTACCAGCACTCACTACCCCCAGCTTCTGCAAGGAACGTCACACCTGGGTCTCTCTGGGCCCTTGAAGATGGGGAGAATGCAGAAAAAAGTTGTGCTTGTCCGTGCACGCAGCTGGCCTTACCTGGATAGTTTCCTCCAGACGGTAGCACTCAAGTACTTGCAGTGTCTCTATGACTTGGTCAGGACTGAACTGGCACAGCAGCTCAATGAACTGCTCTGTAATGCGAGGCGGGATCTGCAGCAATTCCTGATTGACGTGAACACCTTCCCTGAAAGCAAAAGGCAAGAGACTCCTGAATAAAGTCCCACAGAGCACACCTATAAATAAAGGGTACAGGTAATGGGCACATCATGCTGAAACAAGACCACCTTTAAGAGATAAAAATGCCAATTGTGTTTCGAGTACTCAACTGAACTATACCATACATCAGAGGCATGGGATGAGTCTCAGCTCACATGGAATAATTACCAAAAGTTATACTTTGTCCTAAAAGAAGGCCTGATTCAGTTTAAACAATGAGGACTATGAGTTGCTGTACTAATGAATGACCTCTAGTCTTAACAAGAGCCCCTGGCATGCTTCTCCTTCCAGCTCCAACGATGCCACTCACTGGTTACTTTTTCATTAATTTAACAGTCTTTTGGGAAGTCAACTGAGAAAACGCCTCTACTAGACTATGCCTATGGGGCATTTTCTTGAATAATGATTAATGTGATGGGCCTATCCCATGGGGGCAGTGTTGCCCTGGATAATACAAGAAAGCAAGCTGGTCCTGGATCATACAAGAAAGCAAGCTGACACTCATCAAGACAGCCTGACTCCTACTACATTCTACATCTCAAGTAAGTGTAACTTCCACCCCTCATCAAAAAATGCTTCTCTTTATAACAAATAGAGACTATCACAGAAAACCACAAATGGACACAATGCAGAGAGAAAAAAGGATGGTAAGGAGCTCAGCCCCAATGGATACATTTATGCTCCTGCATCGATAGCTCAGGAAAACATGGCACTGTATGCTGGAGGAGTATTGTGGACAAGTGTGTGGGTTCAAGCATCAAGGGTTCCTCTGCCTCTAAGTTTACAGGAGGCTCATTGGTTCTTATCATGAAGGACACTGAAAAATCCCCTCCTGCTGGAAGCAGGAGGAGGAGAGAAACAGATGCTTCCAAACACACACACAGTTTGCTCTTCTCAATAGGCTCACAATGGACAGTACTATTTCACACTCACTACCTCATGACACGTGAGTCCTAACACCTTGAGCTGTGAGACAGTGTCTGCAGCTGGAGTTCAGGATTTGTTAACGCTGCTAGGAAACTGGCATACCTGCTCCTGAGGGGTACATGGATTGGGACTTCCCCAGTGCTCAACTGATGCCAAGAAACAAAAAAGTCACAACACCTGTCCCAACACCAGGAATAACTGGGACCAGCGGGACCAGGCACACAGGAACTCCACCAGCAGAGTGGCTCAGGTTCCTTCCAGTCTCTCTGGGCTGGTGTCCTGAGCAGACCTTGGGCGCAGGCTCCACAGCCAGTCCCACAACACCCAGAGGAAACTGCTGCACTCCCAGGTGCTCTAACAAGCCTAGGGTCACAGGATCCCAGAATCACAGGATCCCAGAAACAGCTTGACTCCAAGGAATTCTGACACAACCAGGATCACAGGAAGGACAGGCTTAGCAAGGGCAGGTAGCACTAGAGATAACCAGATGGTGGGGGACAAGCATAAGAAAATAAACAATACAAACCAAGGTTACTTGGCATCATCAGAACCCAATTATCCCACCATAGCAAGTCTTAGACACACCATCACACTGGAAAAGCAAGATTCAGATTTAAAATCACTTCTCATGATGATAATACAGGACTTTAAGAAAGACATAAATAGCACTCTCAAAGAAATACGGGAGAACACAGATAAACAGCTAGAAGCCTTTCAAGAGGAAACACAAAAATCCCTTGAAGAACTACAGGAAAACACAATCAAATAGGTGAAGGAAATGAGCAAAACCATCCAGAATCTAAAAATG
>NW_022196894.1:19228175-19228758 GCF_008632895.1 Mastomys coucha | reverse complement strand
CAAAAGTATTCATATACCCAAGGGAGACATAGACAATTAACTTGGGAGGTGGCTTGTAGGAAAGAGAATAACAAAGAATGAGACTGAATGCTTTGCTTGACATTTGTAGCTCTTGTATCAAGTTTGAAGAAAAGGACTTTATAAGTTACTCTTTCTCTGAGATGAATGCTTTTCTAAATTAGCACAGCTAATGAACCAGATTCTTACCCTTACCTAATGTCTGTGCCACACTCCAAGCAGAGCCATTGTTTATTGGTGAATGACTTTATGGATAAACCATCTTAATACACACATCATTTCTTAAATGAATGTAACCTGTTCTCTGTGGGCTGAGAATAAAGTCACTCACTCAAGTCAAATAGTTTTGACCATAGCAGGGAGTCTGTATCCAAAAATCATGCCTACAATTTATTCCTTGGTTCAGCAGAACTGTCAACTCTCAGCTTAGCTACGATGGAGGTGAAATCCTTGGGTGATGTGAGGGTCATTGAAGTACAGCCTTATTACAATGAAAGCCAATGTCTAAAAGTTGTTCTTATTTTGGGCTTGTACCACAGTAAGAGCCAAGATTTTAAACTCTACT
>NW_022196894.1:19170983-19227804 GCF_008632895.1 Mastomys coucha | reverse complement strand
AAAAAAAGAAACACAACAGCCAATCCAGCCTTCCTGTCTCACGGGTGGTTCTGGGAAAGGCTGACTCTCTGAAAGATGCTGAGGACAGAAGCTCAAAGGCTGAAAGCCAACTGAAGACCATTGTGCCTGCCATGCACTCTCCTACTACATCAACAGACCCTTTCACAGAAACAAGGTAATACGATGGAGAAACCAGTGTCTCAGACTTTCCTCAAGCAGCAGTCTTTAGGGAAATTCAAGGATGGGGGGCTGGGGCCTGGGGCCTGAGGGCTGGGGCAAGACTCCAGCTTCAGGCATTACAGCAAACAGTAAACACAGACCCTTAGCCAGATGAACATAACACCCGAAATCTGAAGGTCTATTTACTCCAGTTTCTTTTACATAGAGATGTCTAGCTTTCATCCCCAAATTATAAGACATAATGAGGAGGCAATTTGGTTTGACAAGATGCAGCAAGCAGCAGATAACAGAGATGCTGGGGTGTGAACTAACTAGCACACTGATGCTGGGGTGTGAACTAACACACTGATGCTGGGCTGTGAACTAACACACTGAGAGCTCTGAAAGGAAATGTAGGCAAGCAAGAAGAGAATAATGCAGGCAGATGCACACACATCTAAGATATGATGAAAACTGGGAGAGAAAAGTAAGACAGAAATGAAGACAGCCTCTGGTGTGCTCATCAACAGTCTAGACGCAGCTGAGGGCAGAGTCTGGCAAACTTCTCCTGATGTCCATAGACATCTCCAAACTTCATTTGCTAAAAGGTAAATGAGGAAAAAGAAGAATAGAATACCCAAGAATTATAGTAAGGCCCCAATGAATAAATACACATAATGGAACTATGAGAAGGAAAAAGAGTGTATGAAAAAGTAAACAGTAACTGAATTTTCCAAAATTAATCATCTATGGTAAGCCATGAAGCACCCGACCCTATCTAGCAGGGGGAGGCCAGAGGGAAAACCTGAGAGGTGCAGGTGGGAGAGGAAGTTCATCAGATCTCTTCAAGCGCTGCAAGCTGGGGGAACAGTGTTTAAAGTGCTGAAAGAAAAGCAAAAACAACTGGAAATTCTTTAATTCAGCAAAATTGGCTCTTAAAGGCTGGGAGGGAAATATTTCCCCAGACAAAGAAAAATTAGGGAATATGTTGCTGACACATCTGCTCTACAAGAAATGCTGAAGGAAGCTCTTCAGACAGCGGGTGGACACAGGTCAGAGCCTGGATCTATAAAGACGGAGCACTGGGGACAGGACACATTCTATCAGACAATGCCTGACTCAGAAGAGCAGCAGTGCAGACAGCCCACGTCAGTGAGCACACTGTGGACTGATTAGGCGCCACTAATGAAGCCCACAGGCTCTCGTGGTGCTGTTTGTAATCAGACTCTGATCCCTGAAAGCAGATCTTGCTAAATGAAGGGCAGCCACTAGAAAGGGCTTTTCTTTTTTAAACAATGTTTTATATGTATTTGCTTATTTCTATATGTGTGTGTGTGTCTGGGAGGAGTGGTCAGAGGATAACCTTTCACATGTGAGTTCTAGGGACTGAATTCAGGTTGTCAGTCTTGGGAGCAGGTGCCTTTACTTGTAGAGCCAAGTCATACGGCCAGTTTTTGGTTTTGTTTTATGGATTCATATAAACTATCCAATGAAAACCAGGGGAGGCAGGAAACAAGTGATGGATAGGCAGAAGAGGAACAAGAGCTAAGACAGCCGAATCTCCTCGCAGCTGAAGAGCAGAATCTTAATGAGCCGTTTTCACTGCAAAGCAGAGAAACATGAGTGTTTGCAAGGAGGGTTAAAACAGCAAAATTTATAGAACTTCAGTATGTGGCACCAACATGCCAGCTGTCACCGTGCCAGACATGTGCAGGGCTAAGGGCAAAGCCTCCAAGGGCGCTGAGCAAGCTTTAGCCCTTAACTCATGAGGGCAAAGGGCAGCTGGCTAGCCACGCCCACATCCTCCTCTGATCAATGTGCACTGGGTTTTTTTTTGTTTGGTTGGTTTGGTTTGGTTTGGTTTTTCGAGACAAGGTCTCTCTGTGTAGACCAGGCTGGCCTTGAAGTCAGAAATCCACCTGCTTCTGCCTCTCCCTCTGTTTTCATTTATGCTGCGGTGCTTGCTGATTTGGATTCAATTAGACTTACAAGTGCTTAATTGGTATCTTCCCTGTTTCCTGTTTAGGATAGCTGTTTCTATTATGAATGCTAAGATGGACAGTTTTCTATCAATCATTTTAAAAATATTTTCTAAAACAGAAATCCAATGAAAACATGTGTATACAAAGCCATCTTTATAGTTTTTACATACATGTAGGTTCAAGAAAACAGTGTGAAGAAAGAGGACGCAGACACAAAGAAAGGGATGCAAACAGTGCGTCCTTTGAGCTGCTCAGTGCTGCTAAGAGAAAGTACTGCTCAAGAGAAAGGAAGAACACACAGAAGAACGCCCAGGATGCTGGACAGATGGGCCAGGTCAGGTCAAGAAAACCCTGTAGATACAGGAATTGGGATTTTGCTGTGGGTAGTGTGAGCAGAGAGAGCTGTGAGAGAGGAAGGTAAAAGCTGTCACGCTTTGCCTGAGTGGAAACTGGCATTCAGAAGTCTGGGTGTGCACATAAGGGAGTCTCATATTTAAGAGAAAAGCTCAGAGAGGGGGGTTTGTAGATTTTGATTGATTATTTTGATATGTTCTCTTACCAGGTTGCCCAGGCTGGTCTCAAATTGGTTGGTGTCCACTTAGCCTTCTGCCCTGGCCCCCAAGGTAGCCCACACTACAGATAGGTACCCTCATGCCTGGTTTTGTAGATCTTAAAGACTGCATGACTCTGTGAGGCATAACTGAGAAGACGGTAGGGCAGTGGATCAGAAAGTGAAAGCAGGTGACCTCTCAGGTCCTGATGGAGCACATGCCTGCTCTTCAGTCTGTCCCTGCAGGAGAGAGCAAGTTCTTTGATGCCAGGGCTCTGTTGGAGTCACTACTCGTTCTTCCATATCAGTCACCAATGTTCAACAGGCTTCGGCTGACATTACTAAATGAACTAATAAGCTGATAAAGCTATTTGCTAAGAAACAAAGTGAAGGGAAACATTCGAGTTAGGAAAACAGTAACCATAGCAATCTCCCTCTAAGTACTGAATACAGAAATAAATGTACATAGGCTACATGGATGGGGAGAAGAGGAAGGGAGAGGGAAGGAGGGAAGGAGAGAGGGAGGTGTTTAAAATGTCGATTCTGGGCTTCTAGCAAAGAGAAGACAAGGTTGACCATGCTGACAACCATTTTCCCATTGGGGATTCACTATAGACGACTGTATTTTGTATGGAAAAGTTCAAGAGCATCTACTATGTTCTACCTTTTAATTTTGACATGTCCCATTTCAACACTGGGAATTGGTATCTTCAGATGTCCCTTCAAAGATAGCCACAGAATTACTGACAGTTCCAACGGCAACCCAGAAGCATTTCCATAATCTATATTTTGCTTCTTGGCAAAGTTACCCATTTTCAGTTTTTACTTTATCTTGATTGAAGACTTAAAAATACAACGTGTCATTTGATGTGAGAGTTTTCTTATGAGAAAAGCCCTATTATATATTTCAGAGCCCTCAAAGATATTAACAAAAGCCAAATTAACATCTACAGGAAATTCACACTGGGGAAGAGCTTTGAATATAATCTCTTGCATGCTCTCTAGACTCCACACAGCTCGTGTCCTCACAAAGGCCACCAGTGTCCTTTAAGTATGCCCTCTGCATAGATGCCAGCTGGTCAGGAGTCCTGCAGGAACTGGTGGTCAGCAGAAGTCAGGGGGAGGGCTAGGATGGGGCGGGCTCTGGGCAGCAGCAAGCCGGGAGAGAAATGGCAGAGGATGCAGGTCTTTTCTCTCCTAATCTGGTGCCTCCATGCAGAAAAACACTTGTTTCAGAAGGATTAACCCCCTCCAACTATCTAATCTTTCCAAGTATAGATGCCACGTGACACTAGTATTCTGGCAGGTCATTTAAGTCTACTGACAAGATTATTATATAGTAAACATAAAAGGATTTGGGTAAAGAAAGAAAGATATAAAAGTTCGGCTAGCTAATGTGTTCCTTTAAAACGCTGTTTACAGTATACTCCAATTAGGAACAACTCAAAGTGGTAGTAAGTCAACTATGTATAAGATATGTATGAATGAATAAGATTACAAGATATATGAAGATCTAATTAATTGGGGCAAAGGCCATTCTATGGTGATGTATACAAGCAAGCTGCCTTCATCTCTTTATTATTCCTGTTCTCCAGAATACTTGCATAGATAGTTATTTCTTGGAGGAATAGGACAGCTGGAGGTTTTTAAAAGGGTTTTCTTTTTTTTCTTTTCTCTTTCTCTCTCTTTCTCTCTTTCTTTCTTTCTTTTTAAGATTTATTTATTTTGTATATATGAGTACACCTGTCATTGTCTTCAGACACACCAGAAGAGAGCATCAGATCCCATTACAGATGGTTGTGAGCTACCATGTGGTTGCTAAGAATTGAACTCAGGACCTCTGTAAGAGCAGTCAGTGTTCTTAACCACTGAGCCATCTCTCCAGACCACGGGTTTCTTAAGAACAGAAAAGGAAGAAACAAAGGCAGAAAACATTCTAGACTTGGCTCTCAGGGAGCTGGAGGGAGAACTGGTCTGCCTGTTTGTAAAACTCTTCGGTTCCTGGCATTTCCTATAGCTCCCTCCAGCTCATCATGAGCTTAACTCATCGTGGGAAGAAAAGCTGAGCAGACTGGACAGACGTCTGTCACGAGCTGCTGTCTAATGTGGTTCTATAATAAACACTGTCTGTCCTAAAGACTAGGCTTTGTCTGAGATCATTACACATTCTTGAACCCCAATGAATCTCCCCCCCCAATAATTTAGTATCTCTCTAAAAACTCTGCATTTCTCATTCTCTCCTTCCTTACAGAGACTGGAAATGACATTTTCTGTGTAGTGTTGAGCATTACTGTGACTGGCTTCCACGCTCTGACGTCCCATTTTTGCACGTTGACAATTTTGCGTGCCCTTTCTCTTAATTAATTTTGCCAGTTTATCCCAGACAATGCACGTACAACAGAGGGGAAATTGCTTTCAAGCCTTACAAGGAATTTTAAAGGGCTACAATGCAATGGTAGCCTAGTCGCCAGAGACGAGTGAAACCAGCCCGAGTGTCAACTTCTCACCTTCTGAGGCCAAGACGCCCTTGGAAAACCCTACTGCCAAAGACTGCTGGCACACACTTTGGTCCCAGTGAGAAAGCAAGCTGGTACTGATCTGGACTCCCTCCCTGCTGCCTAGTTTTCACAGTGCTAGAAGGTACTATGCTGACCACTGGGGTGAAAAGGCATCAGTGGTGCTATCCTGAAGTGAATTCTTTGAGCTATAATAACGAGCATCACCATCAGTGTGAGACAATGCTTATTGGTGCAGTAGTGATCCAGGTGCTCATCTGCTTTTAGACTGGATTTAAGGCCTATTGCACAGAAGGGGACTCATGCCTGGCTAACTACCTGTTCAGGTCATAGGCTCTAGGAAAACAAAACAAAACAAAACTACTACTATTTTGCTAAAAGGACATACCATCCAACTGCCTTCTAAATACTTACGCTCATCCCCAGATTGGTGCAGTCCTTGTCCCTCGGCTGAGAAGTTTTGTTTTTTTGTTTTTTTTGGATGGTGGTTAATACAGAGACTCCCACCAGAGCAGAGGAAGAATGAGCACCGAGTACACAGCGGCAAACTGGACATCTGAACCACACCAAAGGCTGAGGAAAAACTGCAGAGGAGCAGTGGGAACCGGGCAAAGCCAGAGGTCAGAGGTCAGGGCAGACTGCTGGAAGGCAGTGTCTTCTGGACATGACAGGACAGCTGTTCTCAGGAACACAGCAGCTCTCACTCCCTGAGCAAGATGAGCACAGGATCAAGCCAGTCAGCATTTCAGCGCGGATGGGGAAGGAAGGGCTCATGAGGCCCCACGCCCAGCTGAGGAGCTACGGGTAGCCAATGGCTGATGTCTGATGGTGAAGGAGAATCAGTTCTCTCCAAGCGAGTGGGCCCTGGTACATTGTCCATGCTCCAGTGGATGGATGGCCTGACATCCATGCATATGGGGGCAGTATTAATTGGAACTTAGTAGTTAGAAAAGAAAAATGAAAAAGAAAAGCAGACAAGGAAACATGGTGGAAAAGGTGTGGGATGGACTCATGGGGGACAGATATGACAAAAACACATTGTATGCATGTATAAAATTATCAAAGAATAATTTTTAAAATGTATTACTCATAAGGAAGTTCATAAGAAGAGAGATCTCAGATAATTATATATCTTAAAGTGTTAGGAGTAGTAAATAGGGAAAAAGGACAAAGTACCAATAAAAACAAAGAGTTAGTTATTTTTAAAATATAAACAAAATCAACAAACTTTTAGTCAAACTAACCAAAAGAGAAGATAATCCATATTAATAAAAATTAGAGGCAAAAACAGAGGCATTGCAAGATGCCAGAAAGATTCAGAATCATTAGGACATAATTTAAAACTAGTACTCTACTAAAATTTGCAAATCTAAGACTAGTTTCTACAGGTCTGTATGATCTACCAAAGTTAAGCCAAGATGACAAATGAATTAAATAGATATAATAAGAAGTGAGCCTGACCATAATGACAAAACATTCCAATTAAAGTCCAGGGCCAGGGAATTCACTGCTGAGTGAGTCCCACTGTCATAATCTAGATAAGTCTTCCAAACAAAGCTTCTCTCAATTACAGCACAGACCAAATGCATTTAACATGGCACAGAACGTTCCACCTGATAGACAGCAAATGTACATTCTCCTTACAGACACGTGGAACCTTCTTTAAAACCGGTCACATTATAGATCACAAAGAGAACCTTAACAATTTTTTTTTTTAAAAGATGCAGGGTTAGCAAGGTGGCTCAATGGGTAAGGGTGCTTGCTACCAAGCCTACTGACCCAAGTTAGATCTTTGGAATTCACATGGTAGAAGGAAAAAACGAACTCCAAGTTGTCCTCTGACCTCCCCACATGTACCATGCTATTCACATGCTATTAATACTAAAAACACCCCCATTACCCACCAAAAAATAATTCTCGCATCACATCGGGCTAGAGCAGAGTACAACTAGAAGTCAGCATCAAGACTAACCTCAGCCACGAAATGAGTATGTCCAGGCTCAGTGACGTACTTCTGAATGAACACTTACTGAGGAAGCAGGGAGGAAACTAAACAAGTTCTACAATTCATGAAAATCACAGCATAGTCTACTGAAAATCTCTGGAAAACAGCTAAGATAGACCTAAGAGTAAAGTTCATAGGTATAATGCTTGCATAAAAAGAAGGGAGAGATTGGCCAGGCAGTGGTGATGAATGTTTTTAATCCCAGCACTTGGGAAGCAGAGGCAGGTGGATCTGAGTTTAAGGCCAGCCTGGTCTACAGAGGGAGTTCTAGCACAGCCAGGGCTACACAGACAACCTGTTTTGAGAAGTGGGAAAAGGGAGATCAAGAGGGAGAGGGAGAGAGAGAGAGACAGAGAGGGGAGAGAGAAGAGGAGGTTTAACTTAATGAAGTGCTTCAATGCTCTAGGGCAGTGGTTTTCAACCTCCCTAGTGCTGCAACCTTTTAATCTTTAATACAGTTCCATACAGTTCCTCATGTTGTGGTGAACCCCAACCATAAAATTATTTTCATTGCTACTACATAACTGTAACTTTCCTAGTATTATGAACTATAATATAAATATCCAATATGCAGGTCTTGACCCCACAAGTTAAGAACCACTGCTCTAGACTCTCAAGAAGACAAATTCACATTCAACAAAAGGCAAAACAGCAATACAATTCATAGTGGAAACAATGGGATAGACATTAAAAGGACAACATACAGAGTTAACTTTTTAAGAGAGATGGTTCTTTGAAGCCTAACAAATCCCTAGCAAAACTAAACCAAACAAAAGAGAGAGAAGACCTACATTAGAAGTGAAACAAGATGTTACAATAGTCCTCAGTGAAATATAGGAATCAAAAGGGAATGCTTTGAAAACTTAGATTCACTACAGCTGAAAAACCCAGAAGAAATATGTTAATTTCTAATTTGTATAATTTGCCAAAATAAAAGCCAGATGATACCAACAGTTTACACAGGTCCATAACAATGTGACTGAAGGAGTGACGAAGAGTTCCACACAGGAGAGCCAGGACTAGATGCTGTCTTCTGAATCCTATCAAGCTATGAAGGAACAACTACTACCAAGACTTCCAAAACTGTCTCACAAACAGGAAGGGAAGGAACGCTACGAAAGTCATTCTAAGAGGCTAGTAGTTCCCTGACAGCAAAACAAGACAAGGACACATGTACACGTGACACACACAAACAAAAAGCTATATACACAATAAACCTATATCTAACATTATACCAAACACAGTTACTTACAGCTTTTTCCTCTACATATAGATCTGATAAGACTTTTCAGGAAAATTGAAATATATAAAATCAACATATAAAAAACAATGGCTTTTGCAGAGACTGACTATGGAGCAGAAACTGAAGGAAGGACAATTCAGCCTGATATATCTGTCTCCTGAGAGGCTCTGACAGTACCCGACTAACACAGATGTAGAGGCTCACAGCCATCCGTTGAACTGAGTACAGGGTCCCCAACGAAGGAGTTAGAGAAAGGTCCGAAGGAGCTGAAAGGTTTGCAGCCCCTTAGGACAAACAACAATATGAACTAACTAGTACCCTCAGAGCTCCCAGGGACTAAACCACCAATCAAGGAGTATACATGGTGGAACTGATTGCTCCAGCAACATGTGTATAGCAGAGGATGGTCAAGTTGGTCATCTCCTCAGGGAGGAGAGGTCCTTGGCCCTGTGAAGGTTCTGTGCCCCAGTGTAGGGGAATGTCAGGGCCAGTAAGCAGGAGAGGGTGGGATGGGGAGCAGGGAGAGGGGAGAGGGAACAGGGGTTTGTTCTTGTTTTTTGTTTTTGGTTTTGGGATTTTTTTTTGTTGTTTTTGTTTTTTTTTTTGGAGGAGAAACTGGGAAAGGAGAAATCATATGACATGTAAATAAAGAAAATAACTAATTAAAAAAAAGAGAAAAAAACAATGACTTTATATACGCCAATAAGTTTCCTGAGAAAGAAGTTAAGAAAAACATCCCAATTCACAATAGTTTTAAAAATAAAATAAAAGGCTGAAGGACTAGGCATCACAACAAACACTTTTAAGGCTCTGAAGAAACACACTGGAGAAAACACTAGATGAGAGAAAGACCTGAGAGTACTAATGTTATAAAAATGGCTATCTTGTCAGAAGTACTGCAGATCCAATGCAATTCCATCAAAACTCCATAGACCTCCTCACAGAACTTAGGGCTTCTCTTAAACTGTAAGTTTCATATGAAACACAAGAGACCAGGGATACCCAAAGCAATGCGAAGCAGAAAGTGCTGCCAAGATTTCACAATACTGACCTACAACACTCCTTCAGAGCTGTAGTGACACTCACAGCAGGCTCTGGCACTAAGACAGACAAGGGGACCAGTGGACTTGTTAGAGGGCTCAGGAGCAAATGTCCTAGGGCCAGAGGAACTAATGAAAGAAGAAAGTGAGGTACAAGATGTGTGCTCATAGTGCCTTATGTATGCACAAAATGCCTGATGTAACCCAGCACACCACTAAAGAGAGCAATTTAGAGGATGTTATGCATCATTACACTCAACTCCCAGGTCCTTCCACACAGTCACAATTAAACTTGAGGATCTCCATGTGGACCTGATTTGCTCACATATCCACTGCTAACTCCATCATCTCCTGGAGTCTGCTTCATTCACTGTTGCTAACTCCATCACCTCCTGGAGTCTGCTTCATTCACTGTTGCTAACTCCACCATCTCCTGGAGTCTGCTTCATTGTGGTTTGGTTAGTTTTAGATCAGCAACTAAAAATCTCAGTTGGATTTACCTTTCTACACTATCATAAAGTTAATAGAAACTAAACATACTGAGTGAGAGTTAATAAACTGGCAGATGAGCTAGAAACTAGGTGTTTACCCCATTTACCCCATTCACACAGGACTAGGCCAGGGAACCCAGGGTAGGAAGGGCCCTTTCTGAAGGGAACAGTCTACATAAAGGCTTTGTTATCTATACCAGTGGGAATTCATCAGATATGCTTATGTCTGAACAGAAAGAAAAGTACTACCTCACACCTGCTTTCAGAGTGTGGTTGATTTACTATTTAATAATCACTCCTTCTTACATTAAAAATAAAAAGTCAATCTACCATTTGGATACCAAGGGCCAGTTTCATAACTCTAGTTTCTTTCCATCCTTCCACAAGTGTATTATGAAAGCCAAAGTTTATTAACATACCTTGGATCTAGAAGACTCCTCAAAAATTTGAAAAGCAAAAGCTGGTTCTGAATAGAAAAATAAAAAGCACAGTTAAATATCGAATTTCCAAAATTGTACAATGCTAAAGAACTAGTCTAGACTGGCCTTTCAAACTGCAGGTGCTTGTGTTTCCATGAGGCCTGTGTACACACCTCAGTGCTGCAGAGTTCCCACACTCTTTGAGTGCAGAAGAATACACACACCCTGTTACTTCAAAAAAGACCCTTCTCAAAAAAGCTGGCCCTAGCACAAGTGTTACTCAAGTGGCCTGTGCTTAGATCTGTGTTGTTGACAGGGGGCCTGGGCTGCAGAGGGGGTCTCAAGCCTTTTGTGTGACAGTTAATGGTGGGGAGAGTTGGGGCATATTTAAGGTCCAAATTGACAACTACCTCCAAAATCTCAACTCTTTATCTCTGCGACAGAATCAACCACAACTGCAGAGTGTTAGCCATCAGCACAAAGTCTAGATTCCATTTCCAGCATTCATTAGCAATATGACCATGCAATTCTTAGTGTTCAGTTTCCTTATGTGGAGACAAAACAACTCCACCCACTCCACTGAGCCCCAGCTGTATCTTCTCTGCCTTTGTCAAGGGTAGTGACAATTAAATGAGATAAAGCTTCTTATAGCACATGAATATAGTAGCTAAGTTCTTAAGAAGCCTAAGCAAAAATGAGCATTTTTTCCCTATATATTCAAATTTCTTCTCTATCAAGCAGGGGACATTCCAAGTGAAAAGAATAGTACAGTTCTGAGTATGATTTTTAAATCTACTTATGGCTAAGGGATGTAGCACAGAGATGGGATCCTTGCCTAGCATGCACAAGTCCTAAGGCTTGATCTCATGCTGAAAGGGACAGACACACACACACACACACACACACACACACACACACACACACACACACACACATTTATTCATGTGTATATATACAAACACATATGAAAGTATAGAAATACATGCTAGTGTTTTTAAAAGACTGACCCACGTACAGTCATTAGTCTCTGTCAGCCTTCATATTCTGTCTTCTCTATGTTGCTTCCTTTTGTTTTACATGCCTTTCCTCCTAGTTACAACTTGATTTTCCTCCCAAGAGCCCTGGGAACTATTATTCAGGAGCAAATTGCATTAAAAGTAAAGGAAGTGCATAAGATCAATGTGGGGTTTATACAACTACTAAAGCTTAGCAAAAATATAATGCCTTTGAAAGAATTGTGTAGAACTCAACAAACAAACCAAATAGTCACTTTTAAAAGAAAAATCCATCACACCCAGATTTTATTTATTTGAGCACTCAATGATATTCATTCAACAGGCTTCCCTGACTTTTACTACGGCAGAGGGTAGAAGTAGTTGTTAATTGTTAATCTTACATTTTTAAAGACCATCCCAGAAGCACCAGAACAAGCAAGGTTTAATAGAAGCGATTTTTAAAGAGAAGAGGGGCTCTGGGTTTGAGGTGGTGTGAGAAAAAGCATTTTCACCACCCTGACATCTTGGCCATAGGCCCTTCCCTGGGCCCAGCATCATTCCAGCCCAGTTACTATTCCCAGAGCCTGGCCATGTTTCCTCCCTGAGATCATCATCATTTTACCCCAACTCTTCTGCAATTGCCATTTGCCTGGTCTGTCTTTGTCCTTGTGAACAGAGGTCACACCCAAGTTTTCCTCCTTTCCATTTCTGTTTTTGTAATTTCCTCTGCATTTGATGTTTCTGGTCCCATGGCATAATCAGTGAATGAATTAATGGATGGATAAATTCAATTCATCTATTAATTCTCTGAGCTAGTTAGTAGATCTAATATTGGATAACCTAGGAACCACTTAAAAATTTCCCACCTTACTGAGCTTCTTTCTAAGTATGCCTTACTGAGCTTCTTTCTAAGTATGCAGACTCATTTGGAGCCCATGTCATCCACTGCCGATGACTTTGTCCTGGTTACCACCTTTTTTGCCCTTTTGCCTTTCAAGTGGTTATGGCTCCATTTGTGTTCTTTGCCAAAGTTTTCCATAAAAAGAGATCTAACGATAACATCCTTTGCTTAAAACACTGGTAATTCTCCAACACAGAGAAATACAGATGTAATACAATCAGCTCAAGCCCCATGTATATTTTCTGGGCTCTACCATCGTAATGCACCCCTTCTAAAACATTGCTTCTCACTGCACCAATGCTGCCTCCTCCCCCCACGGCATCTACTATCTCCTGTTTCCCACAGACCTGCCCATGCTCGGAACACAGAGCCTCTATGTCTTTCCACACCAGAGCCTTTTCTTCTGGAAAGCCTTTCTCAGTTCTCCCTGCAAATCTGACACCTGTCGTGGTTCTGGCAGCTCTGGGAGCTGTTCTTTCACCACTCACCACCCATCACTCTTTTCTCGTTCCCACGGTCCCTTTTATGTAAGGGTAGTTCAGTTTGGTAGCATTATACTACAGTGCCCTAAGTGTGCTCCTTGGAGCCTAACCCTAAGAGTTCTGGAACAGAGTGTGGCCACATGGGTTTAGATGCGTGAATCCCATCTTGTTCCACATCACTCTTGACTTCTCATTTTGCCATCTGGCAGTCATCCCTACCACTGCTGTTGGACTTGAGAGCTGTGGGCTGTACTTCACACCCCTCGTGTTGTCCAACTGCCTAGTTCTCTCCTCTGGCCATCATGGGAATAAGTCCACTCCCCACTGGCACTGTGGTGATAAACTATGAGGAACAGTAGGCCCTCACACCACACTTCTCCCAGAGCTTCTCAGCATTCACCATGCACGCAGCCACGTCTAGAGAAGTTGTTCCTTGGAAAAATCCAAAATATGACCACGAACTCAATTTGAAGGTGACAAAGGTCTGTTTAAGTAAGATGAGCTATCAGCAGAATAGGGTTGTGGGTCCTATAGCCAAAGAAAATAGGAGGCTCTTCTAGAGCAGTGTAGGTTAGAATCTCAGAGACGTTCCCTTAATATCAAGATTTGTTATCCAACAATACACTCCCACATCTCAATACTCTGAGATTAATGCACAGCTGCTCCCATCCACATCCCCTTGTAACACAGGCACAGAATACTCACATCATAAACATACCATATAACATAGCACATAAACCACATATACAGTGTGCACACACATCTAACATACACACACTGCACACATACACACCACCACCACCACCGCCACCACCACCAAACTACTTTTAATTGGAACTCTGAACTTAGGTGATACATATAACCTGAAGTCCTCAGATAGAGGTGTCCCTCCCATGACATGCTCATAACCCTTACCTGAAGCTGTCCAACGACTACTTCAATCTGTCCAGAAAAGTGAGTAGCAACCAGCTCTGCGGCTTTACAGGGCTTCAGGGACACAAGTTCCTATAGTCAGCAGAAAAGACAGCCGTTTTCATGTGGTACACTTAACAGGATATCCATAGATATGAGGCTTGATACCGTCTTGAGCGTCCACAGCGTACTTCAAGAGTCCCTGCTTTAGGCTTTAATTTAAGGCTCACGTTACCAATTAGCAAAGTTAGAGTGGTCCCATACTACAAATCAGAATTGAGGGCTTTTTTTAATCTCTCTAGAATTTCTAGACAGTGTAAGCTTTATGGAATTCTAGATTCTGGCTACAAGAGCTATCGGTGAACAAGGGAGTAAATGTCCCCCAAGTTCTCTGTCAAGAGTTTCATGCTTGAGCTTCAAGAAGTGAGAAAGTTTAGTTTTGATTTCTTTTAGCTAAAATTCTAGCTTCACTTCTGTTGCAGGGTGAATTTACAAACCAGAAGTGTTTGTGGAAAACAACCTAAGTCTTGAAGACACTAGCGTCTTACCCACTGATAATTATCCATTTTTAATAGGGTCCACATCTGTCAAACCTAAGATTCCCACATGAGTCTCCTTGAGCTTCCTGCTCCTGGCTACTCTTCTTATTGAAGCCCTCCTTTCTGGAATTGCACACCACTTCTGCCTGCACTGCTTAGTTTTTATTATCAGTTTGACCAAAACTATAGACACCAGGAAAGAGAGACACTCAACTGAAGAACTGCCTAGATCAGATTAATAATCTGCAGGCTTGACTGTGGGGCATTTTAAATTGAAGCCTGATGCGGGAGAACCCAGTCCATCGTGAGTGGCATGGTACCTAGACAGGAAGGCCTGGGCTGTAAAAGAAAGCTAGCTAAGGGTCTGGAGATGGCTCAGCAGTTAAGAGCACTAGCTAAGGGTTTGGAGATGGCTCAGCAGTTAAGAGCACTAGCTAAGGGTTTGGAGATGGCTCAGCAGTTAAGAGCACTAGCTAAGGGTCTGGAGATGGCTCAGCAGTTAAGAGCACTGACTGCTTTTCCAGGGGACTTGCTTTTAATTCTAAGCACCCACATGACAGGTCACGGCCATCTGAAAGTCAGGTCCTAAAGGATCCGATGCCCTTTTCTGGCCTCCTCAGACACTGCACATACACAAACAATAGGTATAAATAAAATCTCAAAAAATCAAGGAAGGAAGGAAGGAGGGAGGGAAGGATGGAAAGGAACAAGCAAGCTGAGGATGAACCAAAGCCCAGCAGCTACTAAGCAGCACTCCTCCATGGTCTCTGTTCACTTCCTATTTCCACGTTCCCGCCTTGAACTCCTGCCCTGCATTCCCTCAGTGATGAACTATGTGTGAGATTAAATAAGCCCTTTCCTCCAAGCTGCTTTGGTTGTGGTGTTTACTACAGAAGTAGGAAGCAGACAGAACTGTGCCTTTCAATTTCTATCTTTCTCTGTGGGAACACTCTGCCCAAACAAAGCCACAAACATAGATAAAAGCAGAGACCAAGTTTGGAACAGCACAGTATACCAATCCCACAGCAATGGATTCCAGTGAGACTGCATGAAATAAAATAACAAAGAATTCAAAAGAATGACCATAAGAACAGTCAATAAAATCAAAGAACACAAATTGTTGAGTGAATTAAAAAAAAAACAATACAAATAAAGAGCTGAATGAAACAAAGACGGTACAAGATATGAATGAGGAATTCAATGGTGATAAATACCGAAATCAAATAAAAACTTTGCAAATAAAAAACTCAGCAAGTCAAATTAAAAACTCAGTAGAAAGCTTCACAAATAGATCAAGTAAAAGACAATTTCAGGGCTGAAGATGGCAATGATTTAGAAATTCAGACCGCAACACAAATAAAGTAACAAAATGGAATAGAACATGACAGAGCTACAGAACACCATTAAAAATTATCTACCATAGGCATAAATGTAAAAACAAAGAAAAAGTAAGCAAACAGTTGGTATCAACAGAAGCATGAGAACATGATTATGGATGCTGAGCATCCACATAAAAGCCGGGTACAGTAACTTCTCTAACCCCAGAGCGTGGGTGTGACACAAATACAGACAGATCCTTGGAGTCTCTAATCTTGCAGTCTAGCCAACTGGCAAGCTTCAGGTTTGTGGTGGTTTGAATAGGCTTGGTCCAGGGAGTGGCACTATTTGGAGGTGTGGCCTTGTTGGAGGAAGTGTGCCACTATGGGAGTAGGCTTTAAGACACTCCTCTCTACCATGTGGGAGCCAGTCTTTTCCTAGTGACCTTCAAATGAAGATGTAGAACTCTCAGCTCCTCCTGTACCATACCTACCTTGATGATAATGGATTGAACCTCTGAACCTGTAAGCCAGCCCCAATTGAATGTTGTCCTTATAAGAGTTGCCTTGGTCATGGTGTCTGTTCACAGCAGTAAAACCCTAACTAAGGCAAGGTACAATGAGAAACCCTGTCTCAAAAAAGCAAGGTGGTGGGAGACGGAGGAAAACACACCCAGATGGACCTCTGGACTGCATAACTGTATATACATGCATACATACACACACACACACAAAAGAAAGAAGGAAAGAAAGAGAAAAGGAAAGAAAGAGAGAAGAAAAGAAAGAAAGAAAGAAAGAAAGAAAGAAAGAAAGAAAGAAAGAAAGAAAGAAAGAAAGAAAGGTAGAAAGAAAATATTCAAAAGTTATAGCAGGGGCCACTAGAGAGATGGCTCAGCAGTTAAGAGTACCATTGCTCTTGCAGAGAACTAGACTGAGCTCCCAGTAACCATATAGTGGCTCACAACCACATATAACTCCAGTTCCAGGGTATCTAATGGCTTCTGATCTCTGTGAAAACCAGGCATGCACACTTATATACATGCAAGCAAAATGTCCATATACATAAAATAAATCTTAAAAATATATATTTAGTCATAGAAACTTCTGAAACCCAGGGACAAAGATAACCATCCACATACAGAAAACATTCAGAATGCTAAACAAGTAAGACCAGAAGGACTTCGCCAAATTATATTATAACGTTCTGAACAAAAAATACTGGATAATCAAGAGGTGAGTACAAAGTCATATTTAAAGGCAAAGCCATCTTAACGCAGCAGATTTCTCCACAGAAACACTAAAATTCAAGACGACAGTGAATGACATGTTCCACGTTCTGAAGCAATAACTGCCAACCTACATTATTATTTCCAGAATAGCTTTCCCTTAAAACTGAAGGCTAATCTTGATTGTCCACCTGACGTGCCTGGGAAGAGGAAACCTCAGTTAAAGAACTGTCTTCATCAGCTTGTCCCAAGGATATCTCTAAGGGGCCATTTTCTTAATTGCTGATCAATGTAGGAGGGTCTAGCCCACTGTGGAAGGTGCCACCCATTGGAGGTGTGCCTGGGTTGCAAGCCAGGGGAAGCAAGCCTGTGAGCCTGTTCCTATGTAGTGCCTGGTTCAGTTCCTGCCTTATCCCCTTAGTGGTGGACTGCAGCATGTAAGCTAGATATGTCTTTCCTTCTCCTTAGCAGCTTCTAGTCAGTGCCTTCCTCAGCCCAGTGTCAGAAGTAACTAGAGCAGAAGCTGGTGCTGGAGCGTGGCTTGTTGCATTGACAAACCTCATACTTTGTGGGAGGAAGGCAAACGATTTTGGAACTCTGGGCTGGAGCGGCCATTAAGGGCTCAGCTGGATGGGCTGCTCAGGGAGCTGGGAGACAGGGATGCTGAAAGCAGTGTGGGTGACAGAAGCCTGAAGCGTGAGGATGGACTGGACGCTTTCAGTGAGATTTAGGACTTTTACACTGCTGGGATTGTGTTTTATACACTGTGGTATTAATATTAACATGAGATCTTCAGTACAAGCCAAAAAGAGGAAAGTTATTGTTTAACCATGATGTGCTTGTATGTCAAGCTGACAAGGCTCGAGTGAGCTTGTGACAGCTCATCTTGGTTGTCAACTTGAGATGCCTCGGAAGTGGGGAACTCAACCAAGAACGCTTGTCAGACTGTTCCTTGGGCATGTCTGTGAGGTATTTCCTTAGTTGCTAATTGATGCAGGACGGCCCAATACACTGTGATTGGTGTCATCCCTGGGTCTGTGTTCTACAAAAATAAATAAATAAATAAAAAGTGGCGGAGGAAGAAGGTCAGTAAGTGGTGCTTCTCCATGGGCTGTCTTGGTTCTTGCTTCAAGCTCCTGCCTTAGCTTCCCCCAGTGATATACTACAGCCTACAAGTCAAATGAACCCTTTTCTTCCCCAAGTTGTCTTTGGTCAGGTGTTCTATCACAGCAACAGAGACCTAACCAGAACAAAGGACAGAGAAATAAAGTTTCCACAATAGACATAAGCCAAATACATGAGCACCAGGGTCACTCAACAGAAGACACTTGAAGGAATTCTTTACATGGAATAGAAAAAGAATCATAGCACTTTAGCCATTGGAAGAATAAGCTGCACTAGAAGAGTAGACAAGCAAAGCAAGTAGGAGAGCCCCAAGCATTACTAAAACAACAAAAGGAAAAGAATTAATGCATACCTTTTGTCTTAGTCAGGGTTTCTATTCATGCACAAATATCATGGCCAAGAAGCAAGTTGGGGAGGAAAGGGTTTATTCAGCTTACTTCCACATTGCTGTTGATCACCAGAGGAAGTCAGGACTGGAACTCAAGCAGGTCAGGAAGCAGGAGCTGATGCAGAGGCCATGGAGGGATGTTCCTTACTGGCTTGCTTCCCCTGGCTTGCTCAGTCTGCTCTCTAATAGAACCCAAGACTTCCAGCCCAGGGATGGCACCACCCACAAGGGGTCCTACCCCCTTGATCACTAATTGAGAAAATACCGCACAGCTGGATCTCATGGAGGTACTTCCCCAACTGAAGCTCCTTTCTGTGATAACTCCAGTCTGTGTCAAGTTGATACACAAAACCAACCAGTACACCTTTCAATAATTACTAAGTGTTAATAGCCTCAATTCTCCAAGGGAAAAACCCAGACTAACATACTACATTAAAAAAACAGGATCCATCAATTTCTATTTCTTGTATTCTGTCTGATCGATAGCAAGGGACTAAGACAAGAAAAGAACTCAATGGCACAGTGAAATATAGGAAAATCAAAAACAAAGCCAAGCCCCCTGTAGACTGAACAGCATACCAGTAAACGCTGCAAGGTTTGCAGAGGTCAGGGGCAGGGTCCAGCTACCTGGGTTTTCTAAGCTCTCCAAGTACTGCAAAATGCATGATACCTGATAATCTCTTCTCTAAGGTACACAGTTCTCTATAAATTCAACAGAGATCCATTCTAAGAATCTTTTTAGGGGCCCAAGGATCTCTGAAACTATAGTAAATTTCCACATTATACATATTACAGTATTGAGAAGCACAGATTAATGGCATTAATTAATGACATCCTCCATTAGATTGTCAAAAAAATAAAATAAAGGTTCAGACAACTCCCCAAGATTCTAAGTTTATACCATGTATAATCTCATTGTGTTATTTTTGTTTGTTGTATTCACATTACTGAAGACACAGATGTTATTCAACAAAAATTCTATATATTTTTTAAAGATTTATTCTTATTTATGTGTCTGTGTGAGTGGATGCCATGTGTGTGCATGTGACTGCAAAGGCTCAATCCCCTGGAGCTGGAATTACACAGCTGTGAGCAGCCCAACAGTGCTGGGAACCAAACCAGCGTCCTCTTGAAGAGCAGCAGTGCTCTTAGCCAGTGAGCCATGTCTCCAGCACTGAAAAACTCCTTAACTTTACATTCATGGCTTTTAAACCTAAGGTGAAAAAAAGTACAGCTGTGAGGGAGAGACAGCCAGCCAGGAGGAACGGCAGAAATGCTTCCTGCTGCCTGTTCCCACGGGAGTTCCTCGGCTCACTGACCCACTCAGCACAGTCCATAGACATAACCTCAGTTGCATTTCTAGAGTCCACATGCACCAGGAACACTGCATGATGCAGAGGAGTTCAAATGAAGGAGGAGCCGGGATGTACTACGGAGACTCAAAGAGAATGAGGAAAAAGAAAAGAAATCACAAAGTAATGGAAGGTTTCCCTGGGTTCCATTCAATAACATACACCATGTTCTTAACCCCACATATGACAGTGTGACCATCTCTGAGACCACACATCCCCAGGGACCGAGGACCAGTCTTCCACCAGATGTTTCCCCTAAGGTGCCGTTCAGACACATGGTCTTTCTAAATATAAAAATATTTTCATCCTCCTGGAAACAGTGCAATGATGTCCTTGCTGTGAGAGAAGGGGTCCGGGGGCTGGAGGAGGGGCTACAAGACAACTCTTATTTTACTCTTGGTCTGTGGAGCAAGGACAAGAGGCTCTGGCCTTTATAAGCTGACTTTATCTTGGAACAACAGACTATTCTAAACAGCAGACCGTTGAGATCAATAAGGCCTTGAACACATTTCAAAAAGGAACAAACTAGCCAAACCAATTCTGAACAGCTATAGATAGGGACATTCTAAGCCTAATCAGAGAGAGGATGGTGTTATCCAGAGCAAAGGATGCAGGAAAATGGTAGACTCCAGACATTAGGTGTCCTCTTCCTCAGGGGCAAAACACGCCAGCCTTTGTGAGTACATTCCTCTCATTTTTAAAAAAGATATCTGCATGTGAACATATTTGGGGTGTGTGTGTGTGTGTGTTCATGAGAGTGTGTCAGTGCAGGCGGGTGGATATTCAGATGTCATATCAAATAACTAGCCTTTTAACATGTGAGTCACCTTCCCAGCTTGGCATTTGTTTTTAACAGAGCTTAATGTTCTCTGTATTTTGCTGAATTCTCTTCACTAAGAGTACAAGAGTTGAGGAAAACTCCTGTAACATCTGCTGCTGCTGCTGCTGCTGCTGCTGCTGCTGCTGCTGCTGCTGCTGCTGCTTACTTAGCAAAAGTTAACCTGGAGAATAGCCATTCAAATGGTAAAGGTTTAAAGGTTTGATGGACCAGTTGCCATTGAGATGGGAAATGTGCCATACTCCAGTCTCAGCTCTGGCAGGCCCCTGGGGATAGTGTTGAGCCCTCCATTCATTAGTGAATCTTCTTGCAGCAGGAAGAGTTCATGCAGAGACCCACAGCTGGCGCAGTGCTGAGAACAAGCGGTACAGGCATGCTTGGCTCTACGCAGGAGGCCATACCACCCCTCCATGGCTCAGAAACCCACAGAGGTGGGGGTGGAGGGCATAAGAACCAGGGGAAGGGGAGAAAGACATCCTCTGGACCTGACACAGTGGATGCACTCATGCAGTCCCTGCAGCTGTGGCTGTCTGTACAACACCGATCCCACCATCATTTCATGCTGGGTGGAGGGGGGCCCATGAGGCTCCGCCCCACTTCAGGCAGCAATGGTGGTTGGAGGAGGGGTGTTACTTTCTTCAGCGGCACAGTTATTGCTCCAGTAAATAACCTCTCACCCACACCTGGACACTCAGTGGGGCACACACAAGAAGACATGAAAGTAGGAGAAGAAACTCCAGAAGAAGGGTTCTAGTAAGAGAGGGAGGGGGATGGGAGGAGAAAGAGGCACAAAATGACTAAAATTCACTACACAAACATAAAACTGTCAAAACTATTTTTAAGGATTTGGAGTCAGTACCTCCATATGATCCATTGCTCTCTGCCACACCGACTGCTTCTCCTCAGCACTGTGACCAGGAATAGATAAGATGTTGTGGATGTAATTGAAGACTTCTTCCTGTGGAGCACAAGGCAATTCATCCCTTCAGTCAATCAGGGATTCAGTGACAGCTGCTTTGGGTACCAGTCTCCATAAACATCATCTATTAGGAGATGAAAATCCACTTGGATTTGGAGATAGTTTATGGAAACTGGCATTAGAGGAAAAGCAAGTACTTAGAGCACAGGTAGACTCTTAGAAGTTCTAAATCTATTTCACTTAAACTTGATCTCAATCTGTTAACCCTCAGTGTCCTAACTGAATAGCATATTTTTATTGTGGGTAATAGCTGTCTGTCTGTCCACATTCCCAATTCCATCTCAAATCCCTCTTGCCCTTGTCAACTATACTCCCTTTGTACTAGTTCTCATTTCATCCATGTGATCTCCATTCAGCTCCCTGCTTCAAGACATTCACGTCCAGTCCTCCCTATGTTACCCCCTCCCTACCTTAGAGCTCATCTTTGAGCAGCTTCTCTAACACCAAAGGTCAGGTACACCCCAGTCTCTGCTAGCTGTCTATAACTCAGTCCCTTGTTATCCCCCAGAGCCACACCCAGCCCTCTTGCCTAGCACAACAGTTAATTCTACATTTGTTTGCTACCAGTGTCTATCACTGGGTTATACACACAAACTTCAGGAACTTCAATTTAATTAGTAGTAATATAGACTCTATTTATAGCAGAAACTCAACAAAAGCCAAGTGAATACGGCTGAGGAAGAGGGAGTGGGGGTAGAAAAGGGGCGCAGCAGGCTTTAAGCTGACCTCTCTCAATGGGTCGTGCAGGTAGCAGTCAATGATCTTGTCATACTGGTGTTCTCGCTCATACATAAATTCACAGATTTGATAGCTGGAATGTGAGAGGACAAACTTTAGCTGCTAAACAGGCCAGTGGTGATGCGCTTCTCACACTCAGAACTTAATTAAAACACGTGAAAAGGGAATAGTGCCGTTTCTAATGCTAAAAACAGGTCTAAGAATTCTAATCCAAAGGTGCCTCAGACTTGGAATCTCACATCAGGAATACAGTAGGGCATATACAAATGTCTAAATACTACAAACCCTCAAGAATCTGGTCCCAGGAATTTCACATATAAGTAGTTGGCCTGTTACATATATCTACCAGACAGAAGAGCCTGCCTCTTTCCTACTGACTGAAGATGCTGCTGAATGCTATGTTTTACAAAAGCCTTAAAGAGACAACGTGTCAACTAAGAAATAGCTGGTATCAGCAGTTGGCAAAAATTTATATATTAAGTTTTTTTGTTGAAAACTAAATACAACAAACAAGGTGAATAAGTGTTGGCATATTTTATCTTCTGACCGATGTTAACTGTTATATTATTCCTACTGAGCATAATTGTTGCAATCTAACAAACACCACACACATTAAATGTAGAGCTTGGCATGTCTATGGGGCCAGCACTGGGAGGCAGAGACAGCAACATGACAAACGCAAGTCATACAGAGCACATTCCAGCACAGCCCAGGGCTGCACAGTGAGAACCTGTCTCAAAAATAGATACGTGTATAAACAAGGTGAAGCATAGGAACACTACTTCTTACTTTCAGGTTAAAACAAATATACTTTTAATTTATGCTATACAATTCTGTAAATTTTGCTAAGTTTCAGAGTTCATGTGAAAGCCAAAAACAAAAACAAAAACCCCCACTCTCCCAAGCTTATGTTTTTGTTACTGTTATTGGTATGCCCTTTCCTTTTTTTGTTTTTTGAGACAGGGTTTCTCTGTGTAGCTCTGGCTGTCCTGGAACTCACTCTGGGTATGCCCTTTCTTAGTTAAAATAGCAGAGATGCAAAATAAAACTAGGTTTCATGTTAGAGAATAACAGAACTACAGAAAATTAATATACAGCTTCAAAAGAGCTCACAATGCTGCCTTCTCTGCCATGCGGATGAGCCGACTCTCTTCAAATTGAACTATGCCTCCGGCCTGCAGCAATTCTAAAAGGACCTGAAGATTTAAAACAAACGAGCAAAAACACTTTGAGAATTGTTTTATATACTAGTTCTCTAAGAGTCCACGCAGCCATGCAGCCCATAACCTCCTTCCCGTGTCTTATCACTTTGGTGATATTTGGGGCTGCATTCACTGCCACATGATGACCCTGCTCTTCAAACAGGAAAGGTTTATCACAGTGTTTCCAGGTATATCCCACACACTTACACTAACCTCTAAATACCCCTAATGCTTTTCTAAAAAGTTGCTTGTGTGCATGTTATATGTATGAGTGTTGTGCCTGCATGCACATGCACCAGGTGTGCATGTCTGGAGACTGCAGATGACAAAAGAGGGTGTGGCATTGGATGCCCTGGAAGTGGAGTTACAAATGGCCAAGAGAACCACATGGGTGCTAGGAATCCTCTGCATGGGTGCTTGGTGCTCTGCAAGAGTGCCTGATTCTCTTATTCACTGTGCCATCTCCCTGGCCCTAAGCAGTTAGTTTTGGTACTTTTATGCCTTATGTTTTTGTAAATCTATTCCACAGACAGTGCACAGCTTTACACACTAATTATTTTAATTAAATATAGGTTTGTATGTGCGTGCACGTGCGTGCGTGCATGCATGTGTATGTGTGTGTGTGTGTGTCTATTAGAAACTCTCAAAACATACAAAGGTGGGAACAATTCAAATGTCTATCAAAGATGAATAGACAAATAAGGTAACACTCACTCATACACACACACAAATTAATATTATTTGGTTTCAAAACAGAAAGAAAGGTTGGATGTATGGTACAATATGAATAAGCCTTAAAGATTCTGTGCTAATGAAATCAAGCCCAAAGGGATGGGCAATAAACACTGTATGCCTAAACTTATATGAGGAGCCAGAACAGAGAGAAAATAAAGACTGTGACAGGGAGCCTGGAAGAGGGAGAACATGGAACTGCTGTTTAAAGTAATTATAGCTCTGTTTGGGAAGGTGGATCAGCTGGAGACTGTGGAATGGAGTTGATGCCATTGGATGTAAGACTTAAAATGGTGCATCCCAGAGCTCTTGGTAGGGGATTTGCCTAGCAGTCATGAAATTATAAGTCTGATCCCCAGGCATGGTATCACTTGCCTATAATCCTCAAGTTCAGAGAGATCAGGAATTCAAGGTCATGCTTAGCTACATAGTGAGTTCAAGGCCAGCCTGGGCCACAAGGGGACATTTTAATCCGGGTATCATGGTGCACTCAAGATGCTGAGGCAGGAGATAATAAATTGTAGGCTAGCCTGGGCAACAGAGCAAAACCTCATCTCAAAAACAAAGGCAAAAAAAAAAAAAAAAAAAAAAAAAAAAAAAAAAACAAGAAAAGCCAAAAACATTGGTTCTCACATCATTTTCCTGACAGCAGCTGAAGATGAACTGTAAGCAAGACAACTATGCAGCTAGGGCCTCGGGGCTGCCTGAGAGAGCTCAGGGTTCTGAGGCACAGAACCCTTGTCAGAGTACAAAGGACCTTCAGCAAGAATATTTTGTTTATTATTTTGATGTTGAACAAAACTGATCCAAATTTTTCATTCAAGGCCCAAATTTAATCCATTTGGAGCACTGGAATGCACTGTCACATATAATAAAAGTGGGATGAAGCCTACTCGCTCTGTCAGTTTGGAATGAGTTGAAGCCAGTCTTACTGACTCAGCCTGACTGTCATCACCAGGGATTTTTGTAAGCAAGTTATTAAGTATTATTAAAAATTAAACTAATTTGTAACTATGTGCATTAAAAGCAACCATAATGAAACTCAAAAATCATCATTTCCTATTATTAAATCGTATTTTGCTGCTCTGTCTCCTCTTGGGGCTATGTAAGCCTGCCACAGCTGCATCTGGACGGTGGAGGCACACACAGGTGTGCAGCTAGGCGCCTTCCAGCTCCATGTTTACTGACAACACATCAGAAGATTAAGTAAGCCATCGTAGGATCCCTACAGATCATCGAAATGGTATTCAAAATCTTACTTTTTGAAGGGTTGTAAAAACAAGCAAACAAAGAAAAGAAAACAGACCCACTTGTGGCCTACACAACCTAAAATGTTTACTTTTGGCTCCTTGATAGCAATAGTTTGTCGGTCCCTGACAAAGAAAATGGAGAAAATATTAACAAGGCTGTTAAGCTTAAAAGTCCAAATGACTGGACCAGCACGTAGGTAAAGGGGCTTGGCCCCAAGCTTGCCGACTTGAGTTCAATCCCTGGGTCCGACATGGTGGAAGGAGAGACCTGACTCCGGAAACTTGTCCTGAAACATGCACTGTGGTTCATGCTCATACACAGTATCTGACTGTAGACATTACAATGTAATGGGAAAGGGGAACAGTTTATTATTGTTGTTATTATTCAAAAGTATTACCTATAAGGAGTGACAAGAGAGGGTAATGGTTAGGGCTGTGTGCTGCGGGAGGTGTTCATATGTATGAAAATGTGCTAAAAGAAAATAATAAAAACCAACCTATTATCTGACTGGGCAAAGCAGTCACTCCACTGATGAGAGAGTAAAGTTCTGACAGGTTTTACTTTCACCTTACTTATTTACATAAATTTACACAAATGGCAACAGTCATATCAGTAACTATATTTGGGAAACTAATTACTGTCTATGAGCACACCATTGGGAAATACTAAGAAATCCTGCATAAACCAAGTCTAATGTGTGACAAGCAGTGTCAGGAGTGCTGGGTCAGCAGGAAGGAAGTCACCAAGTACTAATTTGAATTGTGACCTTGAACAACTTATCTCATTAATTTTTACCACTTTAAAAACTGAGGAGGGGAAACCATCTGAATTGGAACCTTTGTTAATTAATATGGGTAAGGTGCTGTGGTTAGTCTGAATTTAATGTTCAGACTTGGCCACATCTAGATACTAAACCCTGGAAAGCAACCTCACCATGTTACTTCACCTTCTGTCAAAGGTTTATATATTAAGAGGCTGTGCACACACCGCGCACCACGATCCACCTTCACTACTATAGGCAAACAGGTGTAAACAGAAAAGTTCCCTCCCTGTTACTTGTTCTCCATTTAGCCTAACAGGAATCTGAACTGCTCGCCCTGTTCTCTAAGTTGTCTGACACAGTCACTGGTCCACAGACAAGTGGTTAACGGCTTCACTGCTGCCAGTCTACACTCTTCATCTGAGACTGAGCTGTGCACTGCCACCATGAAAGCCAGCTCAACAGTCACAACTATAAACTGTTGTGACTTAATACCTTACAAAGTCTGGTGTCCATTTTAAGCCGGTTGACATAGTACCCACAATTTCAGTGTAAAGGCTTTTAAATAAAGCACGCCTCATGAAAGGGGCACAAGAGGACAGAAGTGGCGGTTAGGTACTATCCCAGTACTCACTGGGGGTGGGTGGGGCCCTCCGTGCAGTGGCACCCTAGGATACTCCCCAGACGGAATGTGCCCACACTCAGGCTCCTATAATTCACATGACCAGCTGCCTCACGCCCCTGCAGAGAAAACTTCTCAGCCATGATGGGCTACACATGAATTAAAATAAATGCTTAGGATACCTTATCACAGCAATAGCAAAAGTAACTAAGACAGGCTTTATCCCCAATCTTTGGCACAGAGTTCTAGTGTCCGTACCTGCTGTCTTTCGGAGTGGCGGGAGTCATCATCAGGGCTACAGAGGAACTCAAGGACCTGGCCAAAGGTAACAGCAATGATTATCCAATGTCATCAAAAACATCTGCATGGACAGTGGTGTCCCAGTCAATGGCCTACTGTGTGCATCTGGCTTCAAAAACACCTATATTTAGAATGTGTCCTATTCAGATTTCTTTACTATTGAGAAATGTAACTGGGAGCATTTCTTTTTGAGTTCCTTAATGCCATAGTCAGCAGGAATGGGCTTCAGTCAGCACATTTGAATCTAAATCTTATCCTACACATAATAAGATTTCTACTAGGGGAAAAAAAAATCCTATCCTAAGTCTGGTTTTAGATGAGTTATTTAACCTTTCTGGGATTTCTCTGAAAAAAATGAGGATAAATGGACTGGTTTCAGAATCTCTGGAAAACTTAGTGACTGCACACAAGGTTTTGCTGGGTGGTAGAAGTGCTCAGTGCATCGCCTTATCACCCCTGGCTTCTTTAGACAGAAGGTGGTTTCCACACTACCTGGGGACATGTAGGGGATGTTCTGACCTGCTGGAAAATGCCTGGAGGAAAGTGACTTATAAGCAATTGCAAGAGTTCTCAAAGTAGCTCCTTCTCCAGGCAACCAAAAGGGTCTTACCATCAGAGAAAGAGGCTCTTACGTTAGCGAATGAAGAAGCAGAAAACCTAAGCAACTCAGAGTAACCAAATAACGATTAGGATAGACTATTGATAGCCATGTCCCCATAATGCTAGGCGCTGGGCAAAAATCACGCAACACAGAACACACTAAAACACACATCCCTGCTTAGATCCCAAGATTGAACACAGATCCCAGCAGTCTGTCTTGTCTATGAACAGAGAAGAGAAGAAAGCAGTTCCAAGTCTCATTGTAAAGTCACTTACTTGATCAAAGAGGGTTCTGTTTACAAACAAGGTATTGTCAGGTTTTGCGAGCTGCCGAGCGAGGAATGTAAAGAGACACCCCACTTGTGATGGGGTAAAATCTGAATTCTCCACCATAACCTGGTGAGCAAAAGAAAAGTGGTTAGCAATATTCTATCTGGCATGCACACCTATCAATACAGAAAAAAGTATGTTGCGTTGGGCTTAAAAGTCAAATGATCTGATAGTAAAGAAATCTCAGGAAGGAAGTCTCTTACAACTGCCTTCATGGCGTGGCCACTTTCTGCGGATCTGCAGACAGCTCTGGAGTTGGTGGCTTGTGAATGGACTTTTACAACTGTATACAACAGGTGTCCAGTCACGAACATGCCTTTGGTTTACCTTTGTTTTCATGTCCTAAGTCCCCACGATATACAGAGTGCTATGGCAGGGGCCTTTCACTGAGTTGTGATGGTAAGCATAGATTGTCAACTTGACAGAATCTAGAATCACCTGGGAGATAGAGCTCTGGGCCTGCCTGTGGAGGATTATCTTGATCATATTAATTGAGGTGGAAGACCTGCCCACCATGGGCACCACCATTCCCTGTCTAGGATCCTGTCCTCAAGGGAGAAGAAGACTGAGCAACAACATTTGGAATCATGAACTAAGAAGAAAGGTGAGTCAGATAAACATCTTAAAATGTGTAATCAGATCACGTAATTACAAAAAGAAAAATCACAGAAGCCCAATGTTTTAAAAATAAAAAACCCACAATGAATCGCACCTTAGATTCACTACTACAGAAGGAATCTGTGAGAAAACAAGAGAGAAATAGCTTCTAAGCTGAGTTCTCAAGTCTTAAGTGGAACTTTTGCCAAGGAAACATCAACCAAGAGAAGCAAGAGCAAAGGCATGTGTGAGGACTGGAAGACAGGAGTCTGACAGAGAAACCCTAGTTCTATTGGAATGCAGAAGGAGGAGGATAAATCAGATGGCAGCTTCAGAAATCTGGAACATATGACACAGACCATGGGATGACCAGAGGGGCTAAGCAGGAGAGTGGATTGTGACCGGAGTGTGTGTGGAGAAATGATCCTGTATAAGTGTCAGGAGCCCAATGTGTGAAGGACCTCATAGGCCCAAGGAAGGGGTCCTGACTGCAGCAGTGATGAGAGCTGAAGCCCAGGGCAGAGAGAAGCCGAACAAGTGTTCCTACATATGGAAAATGTAACAGACACATTCTGCACATTGTCAGAGGGTGGATAATCCTGCCGTTAACAAAGAAAGAATGCAGACATTTGTGGTTGAAGATTGTGTACTGTCGAGGGCTGTCATGTTGAATGAACTGGGGAAAATGTACCTCAAGAGAGGGTTTAGAATCCAGCATATCCACTATAAGGCTTCCAAGTTCTACCCTTTATCCTCCATTCAGAGACAGACTTAAAGTATGAACCTTTGCCTGCTATAAAACAGTCTCTAGGGCCTCTTCTGATCTTCCTACTCTGGGAGCCCTCCTGCTTTACTGTGACAGTCAGCACTTGTTAAGTGTATTATCATTGCCAAGTTATATTACCAAGAAACATAGCCTTGAGTTACACTTTCTGTTCTGTGCTCCCTGTACATCTAAGTTGCCAGCTAGCTCCCTGCACACAATACACATTCTAGCCCATGATCTCAGAGAGCTTTCCATGGCTCAGTCTCTGCCCTGCTTGGTCCCAAGTTCCCTTTTCTAGGATTCCATGATCAGGGCCCATCTCCAGCGCTCCTCTGAGCTGTATCCCTTCCTTCTGCTCTGTAAGGCTGCAAACTCTCACCTTTACAAAAGCAGCTCTGGTTCACAATCAATTCTTTTGCCTACTCAGTAAATGTCTGATTCTATCCTACAGTATCTCCATGTTTTCCTCCAAAATATTTCAAAGGCCATGATTACAAATTTCATGGGTATCATTTAGTCTCAAGTTGCTTTCCCTATGTGTGCAACCATACAGTACATAATGAGCCTATCTACCCGCCATTCTACTCGCAACACTCCTGCCAAAGTATACTTCAACAACGCAAGCCTGCCACCGGAAAGCAGTGACCTCTGTTCTCTTCATTGATCTGAGGTGGTATGATTGTAAACGCAGGAAAGAACAGTGCCTACTGACAGTCCCAAGGAGTTATAGAGCTCCAGTCTCTGCATCTGTATCATCCTTCTAGACTAGAATAGATTCAAATTCAAATCCCATCTTGACTAATGTAGAAATGCTTCTTAAACACCTATTAGCTTTCAGGAATTGTAGAGCACACACTCTGGGCATGCTACAACAATGGGGTCTCTGTGGATATAGTAAATATAGTATAACATAATTAATAAAATTGATAAAAAATGCCACTAGTGATAATCCTCAGTTTCTACCTTCACGAAGCTCAAGTTGAGATAGGAAAATCTGTAAACATACCTAATACAACGTGTAAGTGCAGATCAAAGTATCTTGAAAATACAAAGGAGCTCTAACCAATGTAGAAGCTTGTGGGAGGATGTAGAAGATGGTTAGAAATCTAGCAGAGAAAGCAGGAAAGAGGCTTGACTGGCTGAAAGAACATAAGTCATGACAGTGACACATGGGTGAAGAAAATGTAAAATAGCTCGTGTGTAGAAGGGGAAGGGATGGTGGGAAAAGGAATCAGCTACAGAGCAGGCAAGGATTATGAAATACAGAGGATCTTAGATGTCACATTACATCACTCACAGATATAGCATCAAAGTGGACTAAGCTAGGCCATAGGTCCAATACCATTTGTTCCCCAAAGGTATACAAGCTGGAAGCTTGGCCTCTATGAAAAGGGTGAAACTTAGGTTTAGTTGGCAGAAGCTACGTGCCCACAGACGTCAATGATGAGACTAATGCTGAGCTGTCATAAAAGGTTATGCCTGATCCCTGTATATATACTCTCTGATTTCCCGACTCTTTCATATTCACCGACACCATGATGCCATCTACCACAATATGACAAAGCCAAGGGGACCTTTATTGGAAGCCAATCAGGTGAGACTGATTTTGAGCTTTCAGTTTCCAACATTGTAAAAAACCTCTTTTCTGTATAAAGTCCCCGGGTCTGTCTTACAGTAAAATTGCACTAACATCCACTCGAGTATCCGTTCTTCCCTCCTAACTGATAAACACAACTCCTAACTTTTAGCTGAGCATATGGTGACCCAGGATGCTTCAATCTCTCTTGGTAACTTTCAAAGTCCTGGATCACATGACATTATAAGCAGTTTTATAGTATACAACTTCAAAGACATTTCCTGAAAGACACATGTCATTCTGTGTCTTTC
Organism: Mastomys coucha; assembly: GCF_008632895.1. NCBI lineage: Eukaryota > Metazoa > Chordata > Mammalia > Rodentia > Muridae > Mastomys > Mastomys coucha. The sequence goes on along the minus strand of NW_022196894.1, from coordinate 19,196,561 downwards.
TGACACTGGCTTGCTAGCTGCAGAGTAACAGCTGGCTCTGAGCAGCCTCACTGAACCATCAGAGACCCCGTGCTAAGTATAACAGTAACAAAGCAAGCTCAGTGCCTGGGATCTGAGTCTCTCCCCTGGATCAGGTTGCCTACCTCCAGCTTAAGAAAGAACCACACATTCCCAATGTAGTTAAACTACTGCCATTTTGAGTTATCTCATGGGGATAATTTAATTCTAACTGACCTAGCAGAGAGCTACAGAAAAATACGAGATAGACAAAAGGCAGGGTTACAAATAGGTACACTAGCTGGGAATTGAGGTAGAATTCTTTATATTAACTACCTGGATCTAACTGGTTTTATTTGAGAATTTGAAGATTCTATTTTCATAGTTGTCACCTCTTACCTTGCAAGGTTCATAAATAGCTGAGCTGAACTGTGCTATGCACACGCTCTGCATATTACAAAGAATATTACAGATGCAATGTGCTTCTACTACATATAACTGGAGGACATTTCCATCTGGCTTCTTGACCAAAGACTCTAAAAGAGGTAGCCTCCTTTTTATGGGCCGATGAAGAATGACAACTGAAACCCTCTGAAGAGCAGTGCCGACACAGAGGACAGGGTCTGTCTGTCTCTGCACACACTCGTAGCAACAACATGGATCCAAAAATAGGTCTTTGCTGATTCTGAAGCTGGATTGGGACAGTCCTCAAATCATCTATAAGTGTCACCCATCATTCCAGTGCCACGGCAGAACATGCCACTGCCATAGTAACCAACTGAGCCTGGGAAGGCACAGAGATGGCTGACACAAATTACTTCTTAAATCTGTCTCTATTACTGCACACAGTCATACTAATAAAGCAATTATCACATTGAGCACTTCTTAAGATGCATAACCTGTATCCCAGCATCCAGACTAATGCTAGGACACAATAAGCTTTCTTGATTGTCACTATTTCATTCACCTCTTAAGGACCAAACCCCATAATATAATACTAGTGCTGCAACAAATGGCTCCATTAAACAGGTTATTTCAAATCCTACTATAAAAAATTCAATTAGTTTAATATAGCACCAATCAATAGAAAGGCATGTACTCTTTGAACACTTACTTTCAATAAAATATCCACAATGCGTTGCTGGTACTCCACAGCTTGCTTATCATTTTTAAAGTCTTCAAAGGTCTAAAAGAGAGAAAGAAAAAATTAAATAACTGTTATTTGCTAATTTTAGGAGGAAGCAAATTACTAAATCTCCCTGCCTTTAGCAGGAAACAACTGAATTTATTTCCTTTTATAAAATAACACCTAGATGATCATTAAAGCATTTGTAAAATAAAATGACAACTGCCCATATTCTAATTTTTAAGGAATATTATCTAGTAATATTCTTCATTTCAGATGTATTTTGTGGAGAAAATATGCATTCAGAATGTTATCCTCACCACACACACACACACACACACATACACACACACACACACACACATACGGGGAGGGAGAATTGTCCATGAATACAGGCTCCTTCAGAGGCAGAACTACTGGCCCCTGAAGCTGGAGTTACAGGTGGTTGTAAGCCACCTAACATAGGTGTGAGAATTAAACCCTCTAGAAGAGTAATACAAGCTCTTAACCACTGAGCCAACTTACGTTGTTATTACAAAAGCAAAGAGTTTGGGAATGAAAGAAAATGTTACAAGAACAAAAAGCAAGGGGCTGTGGAGGGAGCACGAGGCCTTTGTGCTCATAGATCAACAACAGGGGACCTTGACTGTCAAGCACACAAAGTTGTCCTTTCAAAGGAAGGAATGTGACACCTGTTATCTGCCCAGAAGGCTGGGAGTGGACATGGTTTCCAGTCTGGTTGTCTCTGCTCTATTCGTGGCTGGACAACACACCAGACCCTCTCCCAGACCATTATCATAAACTTGTTTTTCTCAATCTACAGAACCTATCTTTATGGGACATTTTCAAGTAATTGTTCCTTGCTAACATTAGAAGGAAACAGATTACGAAATCTTCTTCCTCCCCCATCTCTGTACTCAATCTTCAGAACCTACCTTTATAAAAGGTGTCACATGTACGTTACAAAGATTTTCAATGTAGTCATGTCTGATTTTTATGTACCTTACTTTGTTCCTCAAGGAAACTTATGTATGCCTTGTTGGGCAAGTAGGATTGATTTAGTTATCATCAGGAAGGTTTTCACCGCATTGTACTGTGCTTAAATATACTTAAATGAATTACTTAGGGTCAGACTCTTGAGGTTTGAACCAACATCGACTGCCTTCTTGCCTCCCTTGGACCATCTCTCTGCAGGCCTCTGAAGGTCACAGAGACCCAAGCAGGACTGGGAAACCTGGAGCCAAGGCCTTAGTGCAGAAGAGGAAGATGCCATAGGCTTAGTCACCATTTAGACTTTTACTTGAAATACCTGAAATGCAGTTTACTGTCATGTAAAATAATTTTCATGATTTCTACAATTGAAAAAAGGGATTTTTCAGAGATAGGCATTTTAAAATTAATCATGGTTTACAGCTGTGTAATTCACAACAGTTGGGAAATGAACCAGCTTTGATGTCCATCAACAGAAGAATGGATAAAGAAAATCTGTACCACATATACAATGCAATTTTATGTAGCCATAAAGAATAAAATTGGAAATCATTATGTGAAGGAAATGGGCCAGACACACACTCAGAAAGACAAACACTGCATGCTTTCTTACACATGTAGAACCACAGTGTGTGTGTGTGTGTGTGTGTGTGTGTGTGTGCATACAACTCTGTATTTATAGATGTTTGTGGGACATGGAATTAGAAAGAGGGTCGTAGAGAGATGGAAGAGAAGTGGGATGTAGAGAAGAGTTAGGATGACGTGAGGGGACCTCCTGGAAAAAGGAGAAGAGTTGGCTGGGAGGAGGACCATGGTGGAGAAGAACAAATGAAAACAAAGTATAATGTATGTGCATTTGGTGATGTCCTGTACATGTACTTAATACACTAACCTAAAAGGTAATGTATAACTTATTTTAATAAAAATAAAGTAAAACTAAAGAAAAATAATTATGGTAAAACTGCTGAAAGGCCAAAAATTCTAAACCTAATTACCAGAATGAGTTACCATATCCTCAAAACAGTGCTAAGCACAGCACTTAAAATTTTTATATTATTCTGAATAAAATATGTATCAAAAACATTGGATTCTGAGTGGCAGCATGTGTCAGTAACATGTTACAAAAGTGCCAAGTTCACCCAGAACTACACACAAGAGACAGAAACTGAGTCACACCTGAGTGCTGAACCTGAGTGAGAAGGACCCCAGGACCTTCTCCTGGTCTGCACATAGCAGCGCCAGCTGAGGAAAGTTACATTAGCACAGACACAGTGGTTACTATACTCTTGATCTAGGAAACGAAATGCATAGTGTCCCAGTGGATTTTTAACAGGATTTGCACCACCATGTGCTTTCAATACTGTCAGTTCTAGGCCGGGTGGTGGTGGTGCACATCTTTAATCCCAGCACTTGGGAGGCAGAGACAGGTGGACTTCTGAGTTCAAGGCCAGCCTGGTCTACAGAGTGAGTTCCAGGACAGCCAGGGCTACACAGAGAAACCCTGTCTCGAAAAACCAAAAAAAAAAAAAAAAAAAAAGAAAGAAAGACTGTCAGTTCTACTCAAGCCAGAGGTCTTGCTAGTCTATACAAAGACCATGAATTTTCCCCACCTTCCCTTTTCTCTGGTTGGCATGCCCTTCCCTTCCTATTTCTGATTGACATGGCAGGTACTTTAAAAACAACCATTAAAGACAAACAAAACAAAAACAGCCATTGAATTATCTAAATTATTTATACTGAAAAATAACTAGTGTTATTTCAACTAGTGTGCTCTGCAGTCAGCTAGATGAAATGAGTTGCCAAGGAGATCACGGGAAGGCTTATTCATCTGAGAAGTTCAACCAGGAGATATTTTTATACTTAGATGAGTTAAATATGAAATATACCTAGAAACCTGCCTAGAGACAAGAAGATGGGCAAGAAAATTTCAGTTCTATCTTCTGGCTTATTAGAACATGCATGTGTGCGTGCACACACACACATTCTCTCTTGTCCCAGACTGCTCACATGACATGTCACTGAAGATGCAGAAGGTGCCATTGGCTACAGAAGTACCATTCAACCAATATCCAAAGGCAGAGAGAATTAACAAGCGTTCTATAAACAGTGACAAAGGAAAGAGACTTTCCATTACTGTTTCCTCCTGGCTGCATGCAGTCACTGCTTTGAAACACACATTGAAAGTTCATTTCTATAAATCTAAGGAAATGGAGACCTAGGAGTGTGACTGTTACGATACAATGTTATGATATGGTAGGAAACAGCTGGCAAGCCAGCACAACACTGCTAGATTATCACACCACAAAGAAATGTAGATCTGAAACTCAAGTTCAAAGTTATCTGGGAATCAGGACATAAACAATTAAAGATTATTATGAGGTTTGTGATATGACTTTGAGGTAAATCTTAACCCAAGGTCAACAAACATCGTATGTAAATGGCCTGTGGGCAAACATGCCACACTTTGTAGGCTATATGTGATCTCTGTTATATATATATTTTCTTCTTTTTTACAGCCCTAATAATACAAACATTCTTAGCCTATGCAAGTTTGGGGTCAAATGGGGCTGGACTTAGTCCTCAGACAACTGTTTGTAGGGCCCTGCCCTACCTCAGAAGCTCCCCAAATAAAATATTATTAAAAAATAAAAAGAATCACTCCCAGGCATGTTTAAAGGCAAGCCAGCTTGAGCTGAGAGCAGCTGCCAGATCCCTCAGGGTGCATGGAAACGGTAGCCAGCCTCTCCTGGGCTGACTGCACCTGACTCCCTGTGAGCTCTCTTCCCTTCCTCCATATGCAACTAAAGCCAGTTTCTGACGTCAGATGATCAAATGTCACCATGCAGACTATGATACAGAGATCCTCATGGCACTCAGCTCCTTAAGAATGTACTCCGTTATATACTGTAACCTATACAAGTAGAGTGAGCACACAGAGAGGCAGGCGCCATCTGACAGAGTTAGCATTTAGCTGTTTCATTTTCTTCAAATATTGTGTCTGTAAATGTGTTTTACATATTTGTGAACCAGATGATTTCACTAAACACCATAACCTAAGCACATTCCATCCTATCAGACCTAAACAAGAAAGTACAGTACTTAACGCCATTTAACTGGGAAGTCTTTACAATTTATGTAATTATTCCCCTAGAAAACTATATACAGCAGAAAACCCAGCTCAGCCAAGTTCACCTCTAAACATTTCAGGAAGGCGTTTTCAATGGAGACCTTCCACAGCGCACTTCAGCTTCAGTTTATTCTACTGTCCTCACTACATCTACCGCAGAGCCTCGTCCATACTACAGACATCAGTAACATGAGCATGGAATCAGAGACCACACCACCTAGCCAAAAGCTTTTTAAAAAACAAAAATGTTCTTTTTTTCTTTTGGACAAGAGAAACAACAAGGGAGGAAAGGGCTGTAAGTAGGAACTAAGGGGTCCAACATGTTGAAGCATTTCCACTCCTGACTTGCCTGCATACATACACATACTTTCGGATCATTTGAAAATACCTTAGGAGCCGGGTGGTGGTGCGCACGCCTTTAATCCCAGCAGAGGCAGGTGGATTTCTGAGTTCAAGGCCAGCCTGGTCTACAGAGTAAGTTCCAGGACAGCCAGGGCTACACAGAGAAACCCTGTCTCAAAAAAAAAGGGGGGGGGGGGAATACCTTAGGAATAACAGTGTCCCTTACCAGTGCCAACACATTCAGAAATTCTCTTGTGTCAAAATGTAGCAAAGTCCGAACATAAGGATAGACTTCTTCCTCAGAGGATGCTTCTACAGAATGCAGGCGAATCAGAAACTCAAAAACCTAGGGTTAAAAGGTACATTATTTTCTATCACCTTATATTTTTCTGGAACAAGGATTCCCATGTGGAGAAAACAAAGGCAGACTGAATACACTTTAAATTGCTACCATGTTATACAATGTCTCTCTTAAATCCCCTCTAACCCAAATGTTAAAGTTGGCAATAGTGTGGACTTCTGTCCTTACAGTGGAGCTATGTGCAATGTTCAACAGTCTGTCTTCAGTCACTATGCTGGCTAGCTTTATGACTACTTAACATAAGCTAGGAGTTGGAGGCATTGAGAGAATGCCTCCATAAGGTCTGTCTGTAGGCAGCCTGCAGGGCATGTTCTTAATTACTGACTGATGGGGAAGGGCCCAGTCTGTGGTAGATGGTCCCAGACCTGTGCAGGTGGTATTGGGTTCTATAAAAGCCAGTAAACAGCACTCCTCCATGGTCTCTTCATCAGCTCCTGCCTCCAGGTTCCTGCCCTGACTCCCTGAGTGATGGACTGGGCTGTGTAACTATAAGCTATCCCAACTGAATTGTTTTTGCTGATGGTATTTATAACAACAAGAGAAACCATAACTGAGACAGTCATATTAAGAGGTGCAGACAATAAAAATATCATAAAAATAATACTCACCTGGTTTTTAACCAAGGGAACAAGATCTTCAGGAATGTCACCAAGAGGGTAGGCACGACCTGCCAGGCAACAGCTAGAAAAAAGAAAGAATAGATCTGATCCTCGGTTTCTCAATCATGAGATTCTACTTCCATTGTGATATAGACTCAACTTTTGTCAGGTCAGGTTCAAAATCAGACCACTACTGTTCTGCAGGCAGCTAGGCACAGATGAGGACAATGGAGTGTGTATTTCAAAATGCCATGAGAAAGGTGTCAAAAACAAGGGTAAAAAGGCTGCAGTGACTGGTCCAGAAAAGAGATGACATTAATTGCCTTCACAAATGAGGTTTAGGCCATGAAGGGGCCTCAAGGCCCCTCAAGGTAGAAAGAGAACATTAGACAGAAATAATAACAATATGGTGATCTACACAGGATAGGGCCTTAGAGGGAAGAAGAGGTTTCTCTTTAAAGCCTCAAGAGGGGTTTCACTAAAATAAGGACGAAGACGGAGAGAGAATGAGAGAGAATAAGGCCTACAGGTGCCCCCTGTCCCCTTCATGCTTTTCCAACCTAGAGCTCAGCCTGCATTCCTGGAGATCTTCTGGCACCAAGGAAAACCAGATGCCTAAAGGTTAGTGAAAGAACACAATCAACAAGAGCCACAGCAACGCAGCTCCACCAGAGCCAGCTATCCTACTGCAAGCCCTGGATAGGTAAAGCACACGAAAGTGACCTTAAGTCTAATCTTATGGAGACGATATGGTGTTTAAAGAGGAAATGAATAAGTTTCTTAAAGAAATGAAGGAAAATATAACCAAACAGAAATGAATAAACTGTTCAAGAACTAAAAATAAGGGCTGGAGAGATGGCTCAGTGGTTAAGAGCACTGACTGCTCTTCCAGAGGTCCTGAGTTCAATTCCTAGCAACCACATGGTGGCTCCAACTGTCAGTAATGGGATCTGATGCCCTTTCCTGGTGTGTCTGAAGACAGCTACAGTGTACTCATAATAAATAAATACATCTTTTTTTTTTTTTTTAAAAAAAAGGACTACAATTAAAAAAAAAAAGAACTAAAAATAAAATGGAAACAATAAAGAAAACACAAACTGAGGGAATCCTTAGGGTGGAAAACCTAGGTAAGAGAACAGGAATACAAGAGATGGAAGAGAGAATCTTAGGCATCAAATATGTGATAAAAGAAAATAACACATTGGTCAAAGAAAGTGTAAAATATAAAAAGTTTCTGACAAGAAACATCCAGGAAATCTGGGACACTGGGAAAAGACTAAACCTAAGAATAATAGTAGAAGAAGGAGATTACCAGCTCAAAGATTCAGAAAATATTTTCAACAAAATCATAGAAGAATATTTCCCTAAAAGGAAGAAATGTCTATAAACATACAAAAAGCTTAAAGAACACCAATTAGATTGGAACAGGAAAAACATTCTTCAGTCATATAATGATCAAAACACTACTTGTACAGAACAAAGAAAGAAAAGCTGCACAGGATTTAAAAAGGCAAACTAAAAAAGAAAGACCTATCACACACACATAACCACTACCAACATCAAAATAACAGAAATTAATGATCATTCATCATTAATCTCTTTCAATATCAATGAACTCAATTCCCCAATAAAAAGACACAGGCTAACAGAATGGATGCAAAATCAGAATCCATCATTCTGCTAAATACAAGCAACACACTACAGCATCAGATATAAACATTTACCTAGGCGTAAAGGGCTGGAAAAATATTTTCCCAAGTAAACAAACCCAAGAAGCAAGACAGACTAGCTATTCTAATGCCTAAAAAAATAGGTTTTCAACCAAAATTAATCAAAAGAGATGGAGAAGTGCACTTCATATTCATCAAAGGAAAAATTCACCAAGATGACATCTCAATTCTGAACATGTATGTCCCAAATGCAAGAGCACCCAAATTTGTAAAAGAAACATTACTAAAGCTTAAATCACACAATGAACCCCACACATTAATACTGGAGATGGCAACACCCCACTCTCACTAATGAACAGGTCATTCAGACAGAAATTAATTGACTTTATGAATAAAACGAACCTAACATATTCACAGAACATTTCACCCAAACACAAAAGATTATACATTCTTCTGAGAACATTCAGAACATTCTCCCAAACCAACCATATACTTAGTTACAAACAAGCCTCAACAGATAAAAGAAAACTGAAGGAGCCCCTATATCACCACGGATTAAAGCAGGACTTCAGCAACAACAAAAACAACAGAAAACTTACAACTCTCCACTCAATGACCATTGTGTCAAGGAATAAACAAAGAAATTAAAGACGTTCTAGAATTCAATGAAACTTATGGGATACACTGAAAGCAGTGCTAAGAGGAAAGTTCATAGCACTAAGTGTCTTCATTAAAAAAAAAATTAGAGAGATTTCATACTATTGACTTAAGAGCACAACTGAAAGTTCTAGAACAAAAAGAAGCAAACACACCCAAGAGCAGTAGATGGCAGGAAATAATCAAACTCAGGGCTGAAAACAATATACAAGAAACAAGAAACAAAACAAAGAATAATAAAACCAGAGTTGGTCCTTTGAGAAAATCAACAAGATAGACAAACCCTTACCCAACCTAACTAAAAGGCAGAGAAAGAATATTCAAATTAATAAAATCATAAATGAAAAGGAGTTCAAAACAAGATATACCGAGGAAATTCAAGGAATCACTAGGTCTTACTTCAAAAACTTATACTACACAAAATTGGATAATCTAAATGAAATAAATTATTTTCTTCATAGGATCAAGATCAGGTAAACAGCTCAAATAGACCTATAACCCCTAAGGAAATAAAAAGTCTCCAAACGACAGCAACAAAAGCCCAGGGCTAGATGGTTTTAGCACAGAATTCTACCAGACTTTCAGAGAAGACCTATTACCAATACTCCTCAAACTATCTCACAAAATAGAAACAGAAGGAACACTACCTAATTCATTCTATAATGCCATAGTCATCCTGATGACTAAAACACACAAAAGACCCAACAAAGAAAGAGAATTTCAGACCAATTTCTCTTATGAACATTGATGTGAAAATACTCAATAAAATACTCTCAAACCAAATCCAAGAACACATCAAAAAAACATCAACTACCATGATCAAGTAGGCTTTATCCTAGTGATGGAGGGTTCAACATATGAAAATCCATCAGTGTAATCTGTTGGGGTAAATATTAAAAAGAATGGCATAATAGCCATAAATAATATGAAATATCTTGATGTAACTCTAACCAAGTAAGTGAAAGACCTGTATGACAAGAATTTCAAGTCTCTGAAGAAGATACCAGAAGATCTCCCATGCTCTTGGATCAGTAGGATTAATATAGTAAAAATGGCCATCTTACCAAAAGCAACATACAGATTCAATGCAATTCCCATCAAAATTTCAACACAATTCTTCACAGACATGGAAAGAACAATACTTAACTTTATATGGAAAAGCAAAAAACCTGGGACAGCTAAAACAATCCTGTATAATAAAAGAACTTCTGGGGCTACCACCATCCCTGATCTCAAGCTGTATTACAGAGCAATAGTAATAAAAATTGCATGGTACTGATATATAGAAACAGACAGGTTGACCAATGGAATTGAATCAAAGACCCAGAAGTAAACCCAGACATCTATAGACATTTGAGTTTTGACAAAGAAGCCAAAACTATACAATCAGGAAAAAAATCAACAAATGTTCCTGGTCTAACAGGATATCTGCATATAGAAGAATGAAAATGGATCCTATCTATCACCCTGCACAGAACTCAAGTTCAAGTGGATGAAAGACCTCTACGTAAAACCAGATACACTAAATCTGATAGGATGCACTTTAATGCATTGTCACAGGATACAACTTTGTGAACAGAAAGAACACCAATAGCTCAGGCACTAAGATCAACAATAAATGGGACCTCATGAAACTGAAAAGCTTCTGTATGGCAAAGGACACTGTCAAAAGGACAAAACGGCAGCTTACAGAACAGGACAAGACCTTTATCAACTCTATCTTTGACAAAGGGATGATATCAAAAATAAATAAACTCAAGAAATTAGACATTAACAAACTAAATAACTCAATTTAAAAATGGGGTATAAATCTAAACAGAGAATTCTAGACAGAGGAGTCTCTAATGGCCAAGGAACACTTAAAGAAATGTTCAACATCCTTAGTCATCAGGGAAATGCAAATCAAAACAACTCTGAGATCTATCTTATACCCATCAGAATGACTAAGATCAAAAACTCAAGCAACAACTCATGCTGGTGAGGATGTGAAGCAAGAGGAATATTCCTTATACATGCGATTTGTGGGAATGCAAACTTGTAGAGTCACTTTGGAAGTCAATATGGCAGTTTCTCAGGAAATTAGAAATCAATCTACCTCAAGACCCAGCTATACTTGGGCATTTACCCAAAGGACACCTCATCCTGTCACAAGGACACCTGACCAACTATGTTCGTAGCAGCTATACTCATAATAGCCACAACCTTGAAACAACCTAGACATCCCTTAACTGGAGAATGAATAAAAAAAAAAATATGGTAAATTTACACAATGGAATACTACTCAACTATTAAAAACATGGACATTATGTAATTTTCAGGCCAATTAGACGGGACTAGAAAATATCATCCCAAGTGATGTAACCCAGACCCAAAATGACATACATACATGGTATGTACTCACTTACATGTGGATATTAGCCATAAAGTACAGGATAACCATGCTATAATCCACAGACCCAAAGAAGCTAAGTAACAAGAAAGTCCCAAGGAAGGAATGCTTGAATCTTATTGAGTAGTGGAAATAAACATCATGGGTGGATGGATGGAGGGAACTGAGTGAGAGAGAAGGTGGGAAAGAGAAGAGGAGTAATAAAGTGCAGGGAGAATGGAGTGAGAGAGAACTGGAATCTGTTGGAGGGGCAGGCATCTCTGGGTTGAGCTAGAAACCCGGGATAATGGAGACTCCTAATAGCAATGGAAGATATGGAAGGTGAAAGGCCACCTCTTGTAATCAGGCAAGACTTCCAGTGGAGGGATGGGGACACCAATCCAGTCACAAACCTTCAATCCACAATTTGCCCTGACTACAAAATGTGCAGGGATAAAGATGGAGCAGAAATAAAGGAATGGCCAACCAATGACTAGCTCAACCTGAGACCTATGCCATGAAAGAGCCCACCCCTGACACTATTAATAATATTCTGCTGTACTTGCAGACAGTTGTCTAGCATAACTGTTGTTTGTTTGTTTTGGTCTTTCCAGACAGGGTTTCTCTGTATAGCCCTGGCTGTCCTGGACCTCACTCTGCAGACCAGGCTGGCCTCGAACTCAGAAATCCGCCTGCCTCTGCCTCCTAAGTACTAGGATTAAAGGCAAAGCGCCACCACTGTCCAGTTTAGCATAACTGTTATCGAAGAGGCTTCACCCAGCAACTAATAGAAACTGATGCAGAGACCTACAGCAAACATTAGGCAGAGCTCAGGGAGTCCTGTGGAAGAGGGAAAGGAAGGATTGAAGGAGCCAGAGAGGTTACGGACAACACAAGGAAACCTATAGAATCATCTAACGTGGGCTTAGATACTGAACTACTTAACCAGAGAGCATGCATGGGATCGACCTAGGCCCCCTGCACATAAGTAACACATTGCAGGTCAGTCTTGTAGGAGCCCTAACAGCAGGAGCAGGGCTGCCTCTGACTCTGTTACTTGTGCAGGTCAGTCTTGTAGGACCTCTAACAGCAGGAGCAGGGCTGCCTGACTCTGTTGCCTGCCTTTGGGTCCCTTTCCCCTAACTGGGTTGCCTTGTCTACCTCAATAGGAGAAGATGATCCTAGTCTTTGATATCAATGGGAGGCCTCACCTTCTCTTAGAAGAAATGGAAGAAGGAATGAGGGGAGGGGAAGGGAGAGGGAATGGGAGGAGAGGAGGGAGGGGAAGCTGCAATTAGGATATAACATTAATTAGTTAATATAGTTAATTAAGAATAAGAGAAAGAGCTACCATGAGCAGAGTGAGAAGGGGTAGCCAGAAGAACCTCTACAGACAACAGCTGTCTGCATCATTGGTCTCTGAGGACTCCTGGACACATCCCCAGAAAGTACAAAGGTCTGACTTTCTATGATCTTTTAAGGTATGTGTAGGGTTATTGATCATGTGTCTGCTCTGCCACATGGTTCGCTGCTCGGAGAGGCAGGATGTGGGAAATTGGCCATGCTTACCCCACACCATCACTGGGCCTTAGGGAAGCCAAGGGACACTGCTCCAGGGGTGGGGAAGCACAGCCTGAGGCGCAAGACAGCCCGAGCTGGCTCAGGAGTCCCAGAGCCTGCAAGGAGGTTGGGGCCATCTGGTTCTCAGGCCCTTGGACACCCAGATGCTGCTGGATGCTAAGGAAGAGCTGAGAATGGAATGGAGGCCCCTGGCAAGCTAGATCTAGCCCCAGGCCAAGGGGGGAAGAGAGGGGAGTTCAGGCTGGTCCTAAGGGGGTCTGTGGGGGAGTTCTTGGCTTGATGGTGGCAGGCTTGGCTTGGTCTTGGTGGTGTCTGGTGCTGGGAGCACAGAGAGGCCTTCTACCAGAGATTAGACGGTGGCTCTGTAGGCAAAAGCCTTCTCCTTGGCTCCCCATGAAGGATCCCAAAGAAAAGAGGCAGTCCAAGGTTTTAAGGCATTTATTGTCATGGTGGAAAGTGGATGAGTAAAATTATACCCCACCTCTCAGGGCAGGTCTGGGGTTAAATACCTTGTGCAGGCAGGAGTGTCTGCAAAGGAAAGCTTATTGGCTAAGCCTCCAGGCCTTCAGGTACCTCATTTGTGACTGATGACCATCTATGGAAGACTGCAGCTAGTGACAGGGGCCTGGTGCCTAGGAACAGGCAAAACGCCTACCGTCCCTTCAAGGTCTCCAGGTTTCGAGCCTTAGCTCAACTGGGAACAAGGCTACCTTTCATGGTCCCATAGTAGTTTCGGACCACTTGATTCACAAGAGCAGAGGAGACCTGATAGGGAGCACAGTGGAGCCAGGTACCATAAATTGAGAGCTATCAGGTCACAGCACAGACAGCTTCCTAACTCTCCATTCCAGGGATGTCTGGCTTGATTCAACCAATGGGGTCAGGTCTAACAGTTACAAATACATCAAACCTCTCACCTGATGTAAACATGGAGCGGGGACACACATAGTTACAGACACATCAGAATCTCTCACCTGATGTAAACATGGAATGGGGACACACATAGTTACAGACACATCAGAATCTCTCACCTGATGTACACCAGAAGCTTGTTGCCCATAACAACTTGCTCATCTGAAACAGAAATAAAAAGACTTAGCAGTTCTCTCTCTAGTCTTTTCAGAACAGTAACATTTATATGAGGAAAACCCTCAAAGTTGGCTTTAAGATGATGTAAATATATTCCCAAACAACATAAACTTGAGATGACAAATTATTCCACTTTTTAATTTTCTTATAGATTGCATCTGAAGACACATGTAGGCCCATGTAAAGCTAAGAAGATGCTTATGTACTGTTGACAGCCTGGGAGCAGAGAGTGGGGAGAAAAGTTGATGACCTGTAGATCATTGCCAATTACTATTAAGACGTAGTTACAGTGTGTTCTCATTGGTCACCCACCACCCACAGTGCACAGGTCTCAGGAAGCCATGTTTCCAAATGTTTGAAGTAATAAACCTTGACTAAATAGCCTATTCTAAACTATGTTAAAAGATTCTGTTATTTGGTAAGACTTTTAGAGCTCCAAAAAGATAATTAGATGAGTTTTTAGCCTAGGGGTAAAGGCAGCACATACTGGAATACCATAAATAAGGTGAAGTGATTGGGAACACTTATGGAGCAAAGATTACAGAGATCTCTTATTGGCTACAAAGAACTGGAACTGGAATCCTGGACATAATGCAAGTAAGAAAAATCTATCAGTAACCTTCATAAGTAATAAAGTCTGTGACATTCTACAAATAAAACTGAACTTCTCAACACTACATTAATAGTTATATTTTGCCTTAACTCAAAGTGTCATTTGATCCACCTCAGTTAGTGTGACACATGACAGTAATGAGCTCACTGATGCACCAAGTTCAGGTTTATTGACTGATTAAACGAATACTGTGTGTTTTTGTGTGTGTATGTGTGTGTGTGCATGTGTGTGTGGTGTGGTGTATGTGAATGTACGTGTATGTTAATATGTGTGTGGTGTGTATGGTGGTGTGTGTGTGTGTGAGAGAGAGAGAGAGACAGAGACAGAGAGAGAGACAGAGAGAGAGTGCTCTGAGTGGTGTGTGTATAGGTCAGAAGGCAACATGGGAATTGGAGTTAGTTCTCTCCCTCCACGCTGTGGGCCTAGGGCTCAGATACTGTCAGCTTTGGAGGTGAGGGCCTCTACTCACTGAGTAGTCTTTCCAGCACATGATTATGTAAATACTTTAGTTATTAGAAATCTCAGGAAAAGTACATCTAGTTGTAGTATCTTCCTAGAGAGATGAATGTACTCATTAGCATGTCCCTCCCCACCACTCCACTCCCAGGCCTTCCTCTGGAGTGGGAGAGCTGTGATTGATACTCCAAGCATCCAGCATAGTGTCTGATATGTAAGTAGGAGAATAGCAAATGTGTAGAGTGCAGCCAAAATTGAGACTCATTCTCCATTACCCGAGTCTTCCCAGTGCATTCTAGATAGTTCTCTATCAACAATGTTGTTGAGATTTTTCAGTGCTTAGAGTTGCCATATTCATTTATGGTATATTCAGGTGAGAACACCAACTTTCAACCCTACACCAACAATACAAGGTTTGGGCTGTAATGAGATATGTCATATTAAGACTAAACAAAATGACTCCTGTACCATCATTGCAGAGTGGGAGTGGGAGAGGAAAGAAGGAAAGAAGGAAGGACAGAGGGAAGGAAAGAAGGAAAGAAGGAAGGAAGGAAGGAAGGAAGGAAGGAAGGAAGGAAGGAAGGAAGGGAAGAAAAGCCTGCAAGTCTGCACTTAATACACAGAGTAACTAAGAATTAGACGCTAACAACCTGAGGGCATGAAGAGTCCTCTTCTCCCTGAGGGTAAATGTACCATGATACAACACACCAGACACATGTTGTTGTATCTGCACACCAGATACAAGGCTCGGAAAGACTTCCAGTCTCTCTGGCCTAAGAGAGTGTTGGATGCCAGGAATGAGGACTATGGAGGCAGTTCAGAGGCTGCATCCATATGGAGCACTGCCCAGCATTTCCGAGGCTCTAGGTTCGATGCCCAGGACCAATCTGGTAACTCACTTACAAGATCCATTCTTAGTAAACTGCCCGATAAAATGAATGGTGGGATACTCAATGTCCATGTAGCTGTCTTTTTCCAGACTTACTTCAGGTACTGTGAAAACACACACCCCTACAGTTAAACATTCAGCTGCCTGAGGCACTACTATCCCTTAGTCCTGAGGACTAAGAAGACCTTTTTAAAAGGTAGAGTGGAGGATGAACGTGCAAGGGCTTAAAAGTCCATCATATTCCTGAAATCTCAGCAATTATTGCATACACTGAGCTAGGAACATATTCGGGAAGACCAGAGATAGCCTTACTCACAACTGAAGGCTGACTCTGATGCCCATGAAGAAATAAAGGCCAAACAGAAAACTCTCACCTGTCGGAGAACTGAAAATTCCTGAGCAAAAGCAAACAAGTAGGTCTCTCTGATCTCTGTTAGACAGAAGAGTACCCCACGAGGGGTGTGGTCTGATATTCTTGGGTATGGTCAGTCTTAGGCCATGATCTTCCTGTCTCACCATGAGGTCTTCCTACATGTGTTCCTGTCCTTGTAGACAGCTGCTATGAGGTCCTCACAGTCTCAGCCAAGTGAGCACCAGACTATTGAATTCTCAGAACTAAGGACCCCGGAGAGTCAACACAACCATTGAAACAAACACAGGAAGGCAGAAATACCCTCTATATAACATGTCTGCCATGACTGTGTCTGCACTCTATGCCCCTGCTGAGAAGGTGGTAACCTGGGTTGTGGGTGGCACTTTCAGAAGGAAAGGTGCTGTGAACAGTATGATAAGATACAGCATATGCTCTAGAGGAGCCAGCAGTGACACAGCAGAGGCAATCAGAAAAGCACCATCTAAGCACCATCTGGTCCTCGGTCGCCAAGAGGGTCACGCACCACAGGGCAGGGCCGCTACCCTGAGCACCTTATCTCTGTGTCACTCACGATCTACCAGTTTGTTCACTAGTAAAGAGTTACAACAGACAGGGAGATTCCCCTTCAAAGAGGCTGGAGACAAAAGGATCCAGATAAAGATTAATAGGTCCTGGCGGTGTCTCTTTCCTTTACAAATGACCAGAGGCACTGTACCACTGGCTAGAGGCTGTAGATCCTACAGAGCCTGGATGAAGACAGCCACAAGTCAGAGGGCAGAAAGGTGTATAGGCACAAGAAGGAAAACACTACTTTGTGCACTTGCTGATGACAAGCAATAGGAAAGACCCACAAGACAGCAGAGCAGCCAGAGGGGCAGATGCCTCTCTCTGGCTGAAGCTCATCTCTGGGTGGCCTCAGGAGACGGTGGTGCCCCTGATGGAGCAGATGGCCTCTGTGTAAGGACCACACACAGGTCTCAGGTCTGTCTTCACAGCTTCCCAGGTAAAATGCTTCTGAATTCTAATACTAGCACTGTGCAACTTAGCAATTTTCATAAACAGTGACTTCCACGTGAAGTCAAAACCTTCAGAGTTAGTAAGATGCAGCTCACAAAATTTTGAAAATCAATAAAAAATTAATTTATATTGTTGCTTCAGTTCAGCTAAATGGCAATTAGGGGACTCTAGCAGGAATCTACTTTCCCATTTGAACTAAAGTAATTTTATTATATAATGACACCAGTTCATTTACTGTGAACATAAGACATTTTGATAACAGTTACTAAGCTTTTAGAAATTAATTCACAAAAGGAGTTAGGCTACATAAAACTTGAAAAGTTAAATACCATCATAGTTATAAGCAATTTGAAGATGTCCCATGAAACTGTCATTCATCTAGTCATAAACATTTTCTGAATATTAGCTATAAAAAACTGGAAGACCTGAGGCATGAGATAGAACAATGAAATAACAGGAAAGAGCTCCTCATTGGTTTTCAACAGCAATAAAACAATAACAGAAGGCGTGAAGACATAGAAGACTCAAACAGAACCATAAACCATTAGCAATTCCAGAACATTCCACATAACAGAATACTTTCGGTATGTTCCTGAATGTGTTTGAAACACTCTCTAGAGTAGACCAGATATTAAGCCATAAAATAAATCTCACTATGATTTACAAGGCAGATATATAATAATGTGTTTTCTAATGAAATAAGAAATAGGTATCAGAAGAAAGTGTTGCGGGTTGATACCGGCAGCACAGTTCAGTGTGAAAAGCACCTGGTGTGCAAGCATGAGGGCCAGAGTCTAGATCCCCAGCACCTACAGATCAGCCAGGCATGGCCATGCTGACCTGGAACCTCAGCACCGCCAGGCAAATCCCTAGAACTTGCTCACTGACTTGACCCCAAACGGACAGCTCCAGGTTCAAGGAGCAATCCTGTCTCCAGAAATAAGGTGGGGGAGGGGAGGCTAGACAGCTCAGTGGCTAACAAATGTGCATGCTGGTGGCCTGGGTTTGACCCTGAAGCCCAAGTAAAGATAGACAGAGAGTGACTCTATGGTGTTGCCTTATGACTGCCACATGTGCACGGTAAGCCTGTGTGCACCTCCCCCCAATAAATCAATACGAATGTAACAAATCTTTTCAAAGAAGGAGGAGAAGGAATACCTGTGAGAGTCTTCCCTGCATTCAGAGGTGGGGCGATGACTTTGAAAAGCTTCTAAATAAATTGAAACAGAGAAATCACGGTCATTTCAAAGAATAACATTTTTAAAGATAATCATGAACATTAAAATTGGTAACCCTTTCTTTGATGGAGTTACTTATTTACCATGAGATTAAATATAGACTATATGAACAGAGAGCTAATTGGAAGGACTTCCTCCCCAGACTCTCTGATGCCATGCCCCATTCAGTAACACCAGCTTCTTGAAGATCTTTGTCAAGATCGTGGTTTCTGACATTAAAAGCATATTAGGTTCTCCCACCAAAGTGACAATGCAGAGGATTTTAGACTGGAAACATCTCAACAGCTGCGGCCCCAGGAAAAAAAGCACATTACCTACATCACTCAAATATATACAGACCCAAAGAGACCACTGCCAGGGTCTTCCAGAGGAATTCTTGTCTGGTTTGGGAAGACAATGTCCTACTCTGTAGCTCAAGATGGCCTATAACTCATAGCAATCCCCCTGCCTCAGCTTTAAGTACAGGGATTATAGGCATGAGTCACCATACCCAACACTCCTGTCTGGGAAAAAGAAACTGACTTTAAAAAAACACTTGTGTGAATATTTACTATTTGAGATGCAAAGAGTAGGTCCCTTCCAGTTATGTCATTCCTTCATCTCACTAGGATGCTGACCAAAAGCCCTTACAGAATCACACTGGTGGCTTCTGGACACTCAACTGCTTCATGTTCCTTGCTGCACTCGCTCATCATTGTGACCAAACACAGAAACTGTTTGCTACAATTAAGGCAGGTTCCCAAGCTCTGTTTACAACTTACTTTATCTACCCTATTTTATTTTTTAATTGAAAATAAATCTTTTTCATACAATATATTCTGAACACAGTTCCTCTCCCCCAACTACACACACACACACACACACACACACACATACACACACACACACACCACCTCTATGTTTTCCTTCTCTCTCTTTAGAAGGGAAGCCGCAGGAGGATGCTCTGCATAGAGGAAGGATGGAGCCTTATCGAGGAGATAGCTGACTTGGTTAAACAAAGAACAGATTTTCCTTTTTTTTTCCCAACAGGGTTTCTCTGTGTAGCCCTGGCTGTCCTAGAACCCACTCTGTAGACCAGGCTGGCCTGAAACTCAGAAATGCACCTGTCTCTGCCTCAAAAATGCTGGGATTAAAGGCGTGTGCCACCACTGCCTGGCTGGATATTTTCTTTATTTACTTTTCAAATGTTTTCTCCTTTCCAGGTCTCCCCTTAGGAAATTTCCTATCCCATTCCCCCTTCCCCTGCCTCTATGAGGGTGCTCCCCCCAACCCACTCCTGTCTTCCTTCCCTGGCATTCCCCTACACTGGGGCATTGAATACCCTCATGCCCAAGAGCCTCTCCTCCCACTGATATCCAACAAGGCCATTCTCTGCCACATATTAGACCATGTGTATTCTTACACACATTGTTCTTGACATACACACACATACCTGTCTACACATAAATACAAACATGAATGCACATACACAAAATAAATAAATGTAATAATTTAATTTAAAAAATTAAAACAGTTTTAATAAGCTCATATAAAAATTTTAATTAGATGAAAACAAAGTATTCAAAGAGACATCAGACACTGTTAAATGTGTTGAGTTAGACAGTATCTTACCTCCATTGGACTAATAAACTCATTCATGCCTCTGTTGTAGACATAGATCATGGCATCATACAGACGATTTTCCCAACACATGAGAACCACCTGTAAAAGGGAAAACCTCTTGACACACATTCAACACTATCACACAGTGATTTTCTTTCAAACTCTGAGAATGAAGGCCTTTTTCTTCCCTGAATTCTCTGATTCCCTCTTCTC
This sequence comes from Mastomys coucha, assembly GCF_008632895.1. NCBI lineage: Eukaryota > Metazoa > Chordata > Mammalia > Rodentia > Muridae > Mastomys > Mastomys coucha. The sequence continues at coordinate 19,176,253 of NW_022196894.1, read as the reverse complement.
TGGTGGAAACTGAAACTTAAATACTCAAGCTCAGTGGAGGATATTATTGCAGGTTCAATATTAGTTCAGAGTACAGCAGCTACTTTCAAGTACCCCTCAAACTTCTAATTTTTTTTCTTTAAAATAATCTTCCCTTTCAATATTCATTTTGCTTTTAATCATTAAAACAGTTCTTCAAAAGTTTTCAGAACATCTCCTTAGCACAAGAATAAAGTGGCAGACAGACCCAGCCTGGGGCTCTACCCTTCTAGAACTTATGCTCAGCTTGCACACCTCTCAAAGAAGACAACAAAATGGTGTAAGTTAGGGCTCATGAGGAGGGATATATGAGAGAGTTTGGAGGGGGGATGGGGAAGGGGACATGAAATAATTATACTCTCAGGCATCAGAGGAATTAATAAAAAGAGTTGTAGAAGACACACACACCAATGTTTACAAATACAATATCATTCTAAAGAAACCTGATTTCACCTTCAGTATTCAAAGTCATTCAGAACAACAGATGACCTGGGACCTAAAGTACTTCTTCTCCTACTGAGGCCAGACAAGACACCCAAGTAGGGCATGGATTCCACATACAGGCAACAGATTAGGGACAACCCCATTCCAATTGTTAGGGACTCACATGAAGACTAAGTTGTACATCTGCTACATATGTGCAGGGAGGGGGTGGGGCTAGTTCCAGCCTGTGCATGCTTTTTGGTTGGTGACTCAGTCTCTGAGAGCACCTGGAGTCCAGGTTAGGTGACTCTTTTGGTCTTCTATGGCATTCCTATCCCATGAGCAGCCCTCAAATCCTCCCTCCCCCTTTTCCATAAGATTTCTTTGCAGCACACTGAATACCCAGATGAATTTTTCCTGAAAACCCTACTTCTACTCATCAGGGTCCAGGTCTGCTTGCTTCTTCCTGTCGTTTGAACACTCAAGGCAGGTTCTCTTCTCCCTTTTACACTGGTTCTTACCAAACAATTTTATCCTCTAAATGCTGGCACTATTGATTTCTCTCTCTGCATCTGTATGCCTTGTCGTTTTTCTTTTTCTTTTCTTCCTTGAGAAGGTCTCATGCATCTCAGACTGGCCTGAAGCCTTACTCTACAGTTGTTGAACCTCTAATCTTCCTGGCTTTGTCCCACAACCCCAAACACTGGGACAACAGACACACATCACCTTCTCAGTTCTGGTGTCTTCTGTCATTCAGAAAGGTTTTCTATAGTTAGCCAGTCTCAGGCAGCCTATCTCTCTACTATATTGTTGGTTTTGATTTTTAACATAACACTTGTTTTCAAATATTCACTGGCATTTTATACTTTTCTGCTTACAGCCAACCTTTTCTTCCTATTTTATGAAGAGACACGTGACAAGCAGGATAGCGGCAGCATCCTCAGACACTGAACAAGTACTGCTGGAAGGAATTAACATATGCTGCACATGACAGTAAGTAGGCAAAGTAAACAGGCGCACACGGGGACCTAAGCAAGGTCCTTACTGACCCATCTGAAAGCAACCTGAAAAAGTTACCAGAATGCAGTACAAATGGAAACAGTGACCCAGACAAGGTTTTCATAACATAGTGTGACAAGGGATGAGGAGGCTGGTGGCTCTGGGGTTGGCAGTACTGACATGGAGATGAGAAACTAAAGGGGGCTTTGTGCTGTTTTAATGTAGAAAAGATCAGAGCACATTTACACTATATTTAAGAAAAGCTGAAAATATTAGGAAGAAATAAAAATTTCTCTTAGATGTGACCACCATATAAATGAGATTAATAACATGTTCTCAAAATACTGAGCTGTTGTCAGACTACACCAAATTACCCACACACCAGAAAGGCATGTGCTCAAAGGACCGGCCTTTACCTTGGATGCTCACCGACGTCAGGAAAATATTACGGTGTTCCCAAGGCTTTCACTCTGTGGGCTCTGCACCTTCTCAAAGGGTTTGGTCCTCCCAAGACATCTGAAAGCTACTCATACCTTAGCTGGGGAAGCTAAGACTCTCAGGAGTATCACACTCACCAGGTGGTTTAATGAGATAAAGAATTAAATACCATCAGTCACAACTACCTAAACCTCGATATATTACCAACCACAGCTGCCTGAACCCAGAGACATACCCTCGCCACAGCTGCCTGAACTCAGACATACCCTCGGCCACAGCTGCCTGAACTCAGACATACCCTCGCCACAGCGGCTGAGCACCCCCCCCCCCCACATACACACACCATCCTCTACAATTGTCAGCTTATTCTAAGAAGCCCTGTGATTTTCCTCTCACACCAGCCTCTGCATTTCAAAACTTCACTCTGCTTCATGGACTAGCTGATTGTTAAATGACATCATTCTCTTAAATATAAAGACGGTCTACTATTAATGAGTAGGTATCCATGGTTGAAAAACAACCTTCCAGATGAAGGCCACGTTACTGAGCACACTGAGTAAGGGTCAGGCAAAAAGCATTTCCTGGGCGATCTAATGATAAGCATCCATGAGCTCTGGAGAAGGTCCAAGAAGCAGTAGACACTCTCTGGCTCGGGAGCAGTGATTACCTGGGTTTTACTTACACAAACTCCTAAGAAGTACATCATTAGTAAAAAGGCTCAATAACTGGGTCTGCGGAAGGCATACAGATGGCCAGCTTACCTGCTGAATGTCCAGGCTGGTGATGTCCATGTGGACAATGAGGGCTTCCACATTCTCCATTAGTTTTTTATCTTGGAAATGAACAATCAAGTCTTTCATGACCTGAGGTGTAATCCCCACCAGTTTATCACTTAAGATATATGGCTCAAGGCACTCCAAAAACACGCCCTTTGCCACGGAATTTTCACTTAATTTGTCATACATTTGGCTAAACAGAAGATCCCTATAACAGAAAGGGAAAAAAGCAGTTTTAAGACTATTACAAATACCCATTAAACTTAGTCTAAGTATGTCACATCTTTTCCAGACTTCCGTTTACATCAGCTTAACAGAAACACTAGCGATGTTTGCACTGAAGTTTGCATTGCCATACTGCACACAGCCAATCTTCCCAACAATTTTTACACATAAGAAGTGTTGCCAGAAATGGTGGTGCATTCCAACAACCCTCACACTCAGAAGGCTGAGGCCGGGTGAGTATGAGTTCAAGGCCATAAAACAGAATGCCTCGGAATAGGACCTGAAAGATGACTCAGTGGGGAAAGGAGCTTGCCACCAACATGCCAACCTGAATCTGATCTCAGGTCCACAGGGTAGAAGGAGAGAAATGATTCTAACGTTATCCTCCCAGCTACACACTCGAGCTGAGGCACATTCCCCCCACCAAAAGAAATACATAATTAAGTCTAAAACAAAGAAAGTCGACAAAGCTCAGCTGCTTGCTGAAAAACACACTGGAAGTATCGGTGAGAATCTGAACCCAGTAAAGCAGTAACACTGGCAGCACTAGCTAGGCAAAGGGCAGACGCCATGAAGGACAGAAATAGCAAAGGACCACGTGCCCTTCTCCCACTCCTTCTGGCACCGAAACATTCCCAGCAGCCTCAGAGTTGATGAGCTTCATCTCCATCTCTGATCCTTCACTTTCCCAGGGAAGCTACAAGTTCGTCAAACAGCACAGAAGTTAACAGACAAGACATTTCTTGGACAAAGGAGGGGCAGCACACAGGGGCGGTAACGTTAAGGCAAGTCCATCCAGAGGCTAGCACCAAAGAGCAAGAAGAATCAGACTCAGCAACTCCTATCTATCTCACTACCTCAAAACTAAAAGGAAACAAAATTCTACAGCAGAGTCTCATTATTCTGGGAGAAAATGTGTTAAGCATGAGGAAAGGAAGACAAGAGGAAGGTACACCCCGTCTCTGTATTTACGCTTTATGCTCTAGGGTGCTGATGTGTTTCCAAGAAAGGCTAACTTCAGCCCTGCCCTGTACTGTTTTTGGCTTTACCCCCTGTAACATGAAGTCCACTGAATAAGAGATGAGGTCATGGCCGGGTAGTGGTGGCACACGCCTTTAATCCCAGCACTTGGGAGGCAGAGGCAGGCAGATTTCTGAGTTCTAGGCCAGCCTGGTCTACAGAGTGAGTTCCATGACAGCCAGGGCTACACAGAGGAAACCCTGTCTCAAAAACTCAAAAAGAGATGAGGTCATTCTAAAGATGTCACTGTTACTAATGCTCTATTAGAAGAGATATTTTGGAGAGCTTATTTTTTGCTGCAAATAGAAAAAAAGGGCTAAACTCATTCATTACCTGTTTTATAAATGCGAAGAACTTATCTGAGAATATGCAAATTCTGAGAGGAGAGGGCATTGTCAAGCAGCAGACTTGTCAATCTGTACTAAGACAAAGCTGAATATCCAAGGACAATGGCCTGTCTACTTGGGCTACTGAGGTACTGTAGGCTCAGAATGCCATGCAACTGAGTTATTTGAGTTTAATTGCTTCAGATATGAACCACGGTGATGGAAACGCAATGTGACTAACACCATTACAGCTTACTGAACTATAATCCAAATACCGCACCTATTTTTACAGTTTAAAATTATGTTACTTCACATGGCCTCTGGACCACTGAACAATAAAACTGACATTAAGTCTAGTAAAATGATATTTGCATTGTGCACAATTTGCTCCTAAAGGAAATCTCAATGGCAGGAATCCTTTTCAAGTTTGGGAATGAAGAAGAAAGATTAAATGCAGAGCAAGCAGAAACACAAGGGTACACCAGTTTAAGGAGAAAAATACAGAAAGAGAAATTATACATGTTTAATAATCCTCTGGTCAGGGTTGGTGAGATGGCTCAGCGGGTAAGAGCACTGACTGCTCTTCTGAAGGTCCTGAGTTCAAATCCCAGCAACCACATGGTGGTTCACAACCATCCGTAATGAGATGGGATGCCCTCTTCTGGTGTGTCTGAAGACAGCTACAGTGTACTTACATATAACAATAAATAAATCTTTTTAAAAACAAATAATAATCCTCTGCTCAAACAAAACTAAACTACTGATCACTGTAAACCTATCTACAGCAACTCTAAAATGTTCTAAGACCTCTACCATTTAAAATTGATTTCTCTTAAGTATTGAATTAAACATTACATATTCGTAGCTAACACTTTAACTACTACATGTTTGAAATGGAAGAGACCTAGCACATAGGGGGGCCTGGGAATAAAGATCAGTGTTGATCAAACAGCTTATTCTATCCTTCCCCCAACCCAAGACCACAGACAGGATCTCAATAGTCTGATGGAAAAGAAAGCCAGATGGGAAGAAGCCAAATCTAGAA
>NW_022196894.1:19131852-19170973 GCF_008632895.1 Mastomys coucha | reverse complement strand
TCCAAAACCTGCAATACTTTAGGCATTTGCACTGTGGTGCTGAAGCTGCCCTGGCTCCTCTATGGTTGCTGGAACTGAAAAAGCAGACATGGGACCAGAAGAGAAAGAAAAACAAAGATATATGGAATTGCCATCAAAGCTGGACCAACACAATCTAGTTTTCAGACTTGGGAAACAAAACTGAGAGATAAGAAAACTATAGAATTTATATCACAGACCAGAGAGTGAGGAGTTTGTATGGACAAAGAAAGTGGAGGCAGCTACAAAAAGTATTAAAATACACTGTGACTCAGGTAGTCCTCTCTGAAATTCCCAACAACAAATATGGTATTTCCCAGAAGGAGACTAGTGAGGAGGAGCTGACGGAAACAGAGGGGAGTAAACAGGCCCTGAGGCGGACAGAGCTGGAAGAGAGTTGCATCCTCCACTACATGTTCAGGTTCAACAACAAGTCCTTTCTCCTAGCCCAACTGACAGTCTGGAGAATAATTTTCTTTTGAAATCATCATATAAGAAATGTTTACCAAACCAGAGAGAGAGAGAGAGAGAGAGAGAGAGAGAGAGAGAGTGCCAGGAGAACGTTTGTGAATAATATGAAATGTTTCTGACAGAATTTGTTTTCCTCATATTGTCCTTCAGTTTACAACTGCTGGGGTCACTTTAACCTTGTGTCACTATGAGAGCTCTCAGAACAGTGAGCACAAGTCATCTTGCTCATTCAGTCATCGAGTGAGTAGTAGAGAGCCACTCTGCACCAAGTACCATGCTTCTTCAGTATGAGAGGCACGAGTTACTGTGATGAGAATTCTCTCAATGTGAAGCGTTAACCGGACTACAACACTTAATTCCATTAGCAAGCCACTATACCTACATTTCCCGTCCTGGAAACAAGGCTAGCACTGCCTCTCTGAAATATGAGAGTCAAATGAATCAAAATATATACATGTAAGACTACTAAAGCTATCGTAAAAACTAAAAACCTAACAATGAGGAAGTGAGTGTGAAAATGGGGGGATGGTAATCAGGAAAAGGGGGCTGAGGATCCACACAAGCGCCACGGTATTTTGCCTCCTGAGGTCTTTGCACCTGAAGAAACTTCTCCTTCAGCACTAACTTATAATACAACACAACACTATAAACAACACCCTACTGCAGACACAGTACGTGTCACTAATGACAGGAAACACGGGAGACCATATAAGCCACAAGTACACAGGAGCAGTAGTTCCCTATGACTCCATCAAAATTAGACACGACAAACAACTGGCCCTTGATAACCTTCACTTATACTTCCACAGCATGATCCGACCTTTAGGAACTGGTTCTCAAAGACATTCATATTCATAATTCAAGTGAGTGCAGTTAGGGTTTTAGCTGTGCATGAGTAATATACTCACACGCAACCTTTACTATTTGGAAAGTGGTCTTAGCTAATGGCTAAGACCAAGGACACAGGAGCTAGACTCCTAAGCTGCATAGCCCACCTTTGCCCTGAAGCAGCCTGTATAATTTGACAAGTTTCTTAGTCACTTGCGGTCACCCGTGAAATGAAGACGAGCAATGCTCTACATGTTAATAAGGTGCTAGAGACACTGATACAAAGGACCTAGAGATGCTTGGCTCTTTTTTTTTTTTTTAAGATTTATTTATTTTTTTTATGTATATGAGTAGACTGTAGCTGTACAGATGGTTGTGAGCCATCATGTGGTTGCTGGGAATTGAACTCAGGACCTCTGCTCACTCCGGTCCAAAGATTTATTTATTGTTATATGTAAGTACACTGTAGCTGTCTTCAGACACACCAGAAGAGGGTGTCAGATCTCATTACGGATGGTTGTGAGCCACCATGTGGCTGCTGGGATTTGAACTCAGGACCTTTGGAAGAGCAGTCAGTGCTGAGCCATCTCCCAGCCCCGAGATGCTTGGTTCTTACAGCGAGTGTTAAAGCCTATGAATTGGCACATGTCAGAAATTAATAAAGTTGATACTTAAACCTATAAAATCTAATCTAGAGTTTTATACTGACTTTGTTTTTAAATTAAAAGGCTCTGGGGGAAAAAAAAAGCCTAAAGGTGAATTAGCAAAATGAACCTAGCCTCTTTTGAATGGTATGAAATAGTACGGTATGTATGATGGTCCATAAAAGTCACCTGCTTCACCCTGTGTGATGGGTCTCCCTTCCATTACTGTCGCACACAAGCATACACCGGTGATAAACCACACTTTTGTGTTTGGAAAAAGTTGTTAAGTTTATCATATGAAAATGCATTGGAGAATCAAGTTTGTGCAAGTTAAAAAAATTCTAGTTGAATTCCTGTAGTGGCTTAAATAAGCTTGACCCGGGGAGTGGTACTATTAAGAGGTGCGGCCTTGTTGGAGGAAGTGTGTCATTGTGGGCGCTGCTTTAAGACCTTCATCCTAGCTCCCTGTAAGCGAGTCTTCTCCTAGAAGCCTCTGGATGAAGATGTAGAACTCTCATCTCCTCCTGAACCATACCTGTGTGGATGCTGCCGTGTTCCTGCCTTGATGATATCAAACTGAATCTCTGACCCTGTAAACCAGCCCCAAATATATGTTGTCTTTTAGAAGAGTTGCCTTGGTCATGGTGTCTCTTCACAGCAGTAAAACCCTAACTAAGACAATTCCTAAGCAAGGCACTGCCTGGGTTTCCTGTCTGAAGCAGACAGGCACCAGATACTCACTTTCGCTGGAGCAGAAGGCAGTAGTCCACTATGACTGGCACCGTATCCTGGAAGAGAACGTAAGAGAGCATCAGCTCAGGCCTGACCCACAGCCCACTGGGGAAGGTAAAGTTCAGCTCCAGATGCTGGGTGACTTCTAGGATGCCGCAACTTCAGAGCGTGCTGTTGGCAAGTAAGTCAGTACTCTGTCCCAGAAGTCTCAGGGATAAACACTTTGATCCAATAATGTCTGTTCTGGCAATTTATCACAAATATATTGGGGGAGTATCTTATTTTAAGATTCTATTTTTGTTTTATATGCATGGGTGTTTTGCCAGCCCACAGAGACCAGAAGATGGCACTGGATTCATTAGAGCTGAAGATACAGACAGAGGTGAGCTGCCATGGGAATCAAACCTGGGTCCTCTGGAAAAGCAGCCACTGTCCTTAACTGCTGAGCCATCTCTCTAGGGGAGTTAAATCTATTTTAGGGATTTAGGTGTCTGGGCAGGCTAGATAACTGGGTGGGAGCTCCCTAAAATGCTGGGGAGAGATACCATTTAAAATGTTCAGGTAAGGGTTGGACATCTCTCAGCAATTAAGTACATCCTGTGACCTGCCCCACCCTGCCCCAGGGATCCTCAGCCCATAGTGGTCCATGAAGGCAAATGGAGTAGAGATTGGGGAGAGGCAGTTTGGAAGCCCTAAGAGTATGGAAGGTAATAACAATACACCAGGACTAGCTTCAGAAGACAGACCAACTTTAGTTGGGGTGAATCAAGGGCTATATAGTTTTGAGGAAGTGAGTAGGAATAGCCAAAGGTGGGCAAAGTGAAGGCTAAGGTACTGAGATGCCTCGTTAGCATGGGGAGAGACTCCAGGGATCTCAGGTACTTCCTGGTCAGGTTCTTCTCAGGAAAAAGGAAGCTGGACCAGTAATCTATCTAAGGCTACATGTGTGCCATTCTGAAGTAGAGGTATGAGGGGATTTTGAACTCTCCAGACAAGATCAGAGAAGAAGAAGCCCTGTTGACAAAGGGAGTCTGCAATTCTGTGCCAAGCTCAGAAGACTATCTGGACAATGGTAGACTTTGATCTTAATTAGCAGGGCAGCATACACTGCTTCTTCAGAAGACCCAAGTTTAACTCCTGGGACCTACATTAGGTGGCCTAAACTCTGCCTGTCACTTCTAGTTCCTGGGGATCCAACCCTTCTGCCTCCACATGCCTACACTCACGTGCACACATCCACACACACATATAATTAAAAATAAAAATAATATATCTTTTAAAATTAGATAAGCAAAACACACAGTTGGGCTCTCACAAAATAGAGGACAAACAAGGTTTAAAGTGAATGTATGACTGAAACCAAAGCAAGGTGCTAGAAGCCACCTGGGTGGTCCTGTAGGTCTGTCCTTCTGTCACAGAAGAGCCTGAGTTTCCATGCCACGAGCTGTTGAGACCTTAAACTCACAGCGACAGAGAGAAGCACAGCAGAGAAAAAGCCTAAAACTGGGATCTTTAAAATCCTGCATCCCCCATAAAAGGACATTTGAAGACAAGGAAGCACACTTGGCAGTGGAAGATGAGCAGGAGCCTGGATTGGTGGGGTAAGTCTGTACTCTCCAAGACTAGCATTAAGACTGTGATGTCAGAGGACTGTCCCTATCTCCTTAGAATGGGAACACTGAGGCGAAGAAACAAATGCAGTGATTCTAGGAAAAGGTACACATGAGCCGTGTGAAAGAACCAAATTATAAACTCACCCAAGGCAGAATAAGTCCCACCAATAAAAGCCCTCCCCTAAAGATGTGCTCAAAATAAAACATCTGAACACCTCGTGAGATAACGGACCATGAATGAGTGCCACTAGAGACTGCCAATACCAGTAGTTAAACCCTAAAACGTACCAGGCAGAATCTATTTTAAAACTATTACAGGCAAAAAAAGAAAAGGAGAACTTCATCTAGAGAATTCTCGAAAGTAACATTGATATATTTTATACTTTCCATACCTCCTCAGTTTCACTCAACCAATAAAGTCTTTAAACAAACAAACAAAAAGGAAGAGTGTAAGGGTGCCCACTGCTCTTTAATATAGCATTGAGAATTACTGAGATCCCAATGATGCTGCTGGATTCCATGCCTGGAAAACCACGGGTCTACTGAGGAGTCTGTCTTCCAGTGACAGTGAGAGCCATCTACGGAGGCTGGTATGGTGAGTGGAGTCTGGGATAGAGACAGAAAAGAGGCAGGAAGAGCACACAAAAAAGCAGAAAGAGGAGAGAAGAAGGGAGAGCAGCAATGCATGCATGACTGGAATCCCAAACAAGAAGACAACGGCACTGCAACACAGCAAGTAGCCCACCAGGGAATTCAAGAATGTTTCCTGAAATAAAAACACTTGCATCTCCAAGATGCAAGTTTCCTGAAAAAGCACATCACACGAGGAGGAAATGATCCAAAATGACACATGGAGATGAAGAGGATTCTGAAAATAAAGAAAAGGCCAGAGAAATAAACCCATCATTTGGGAAAGTGAGAGCCTCTAGGCTGGCCCTGGATTTACCCACAGTGCCATTGGTAACAACAATACTTCCTAGATCCATAATAAAATGGCCTCCAATATAAAAAACTGGTGAGCAGCAATTTGAACACAGCTCAAAGAACACTGTTCTCACAAACCTTGAAAATGCTTAAGTCGGTACACAGTTCTGAAAGATGAGATGACTGAAAAACAAATTTAAAAGACCCAGAAACATCAGGCACTAAGCATATCAATAAGACAGATCAATTCAGACTAGGAAAGAAAACTATAAAATCAATTCAGAACCCAGACAAGAAATGCCAAAGCAGATGAAAGAGTAAGGAACTAGACTGGAGAGGTGACTCAGGAGTTAAGACCAATCGCTGCTCTTGCAGAGGACCTGGATCCAAATCCCAACACCTACATGGTGACCCACAACTATCTGTATCTCCAATTCTAAGGGATCTGACATCCTCTTCCGGCCTCTGCAGGCATTTCATGTATGTGGTGCAGTTATACATGCAGGCAAAATGCCTATGCACATAAAATAAATATTTAAAAAAAGAAGATGACTTATTAGTTTGGAGATAAAAATTGAAACCACAAAGAAAAATTTATCATGGAAATTGAGATGCTGAAAAAGAACCAAACACAAATTTGCATAATCAAAGAATGAAATACACAGCAGAACCTACACAAAACCTTTCAAAGATCCAGCTGTGGACGTTTCATTGTGGGCTGGATGGGGGAGAATTATCTTAGGCCCTATGGTAGTTAATGGCTGTGGGAGGGGAAGTCATAGGTATAACCACTGGTAAATTCCCCACAATCTAGTAAACACTACATCCATGTATGTGCAACCAATCCTGATTCAACTCTTGGGTTATTTATAAAACAAAGAAGTAAACAAGGGGCACAAGGGGAAAAAGGGGGATCACAGGAGACAAGAGAGGGGGAGGAGCAAAGTATCATCAATATTAATTACATGCATGTATATGAAATAGTAAAAAAATTAAAAGTTATTGTAAAAAAAAAACCAAGTAACATATCAAGTGTGGTAGTGCACACCTTTAACCCTGGCACCCAGGAGTGAGGGACGGACATGAACTCAAACCATCCTAGGTTATGTATCTAGTTCCAGACCAGCCAGAGCTACATAGTGAGATCATATCTCAACAACAACAAAACCAAACTAAGCCAAACAACAGAAAACATCACCAGAGACGTGATCAGGCCCAAGAATGAGTTCCAGGTAGGGGGGGGACATCATCAAGACAGCAGCACACAGAGATGTATAAAAGAAAAGGGAATTAGTAATCACAACCCAAACTCCTAAGAACTCTGGGTAAGTAAAATAGACACAACCTAAGAAGTTATGAGGCAGAAGGAGATGAGAGAAAGTCTAAAGGCATCCACAATTTATTCAATGAAAGTATAGTGAAGATTTCCCAGAGCTAGAGAAAGACATCCAAACCCAAAGACGTGACCACCAACACACCTAACCATGGCAGAATGTCACAACAATACTAGCCACTGTGAGGAACGACTCCAAGTCACAGAAAATTGGCACCAGCATAACATCAGATCTGTCACCAACACTGAGCCAGGAAAACATGTCTACATACTTCAAGCACTGAAGAGAAACTGCCAACTATGACTGCTACAGGCAGCCAAGTTCTCTCTTAAAACTGACAGAGAAATGATAGCTTCCAGAACAAATTAAGGCAATTCATAACAACCGAGCCAGCACTGTAGAAAAGTCTTAAGGGACACTACACAATGGAGAGAAAAACTGTCTCACCCACAAGGACACAGGAGAGAATGCATTTCACAAGAGAAATAGGTAATGAAGCACAGCAAGGATGGACCCAACAAACAAACAAGTGAGAAGAAAAAACTACCAACAATTCACCCAAGCACAAACTATAGCAAGTAGCAAAACCCACCAGGATAACCATCTTATATGCAAAAGGCCTTAGCTAAGCAATTAAGACTCAGAGAAAAGCTGGATGGGGAGTTGAGGATGGAAGGGGAGAGTCAAGATCCAGAGCTGGGGAGATGCTGTTTAAACACAGACCAACCAAGTGTGAGGCCTGGAGTTCACATTGTTAAAACCCATATGGCTGTAAGGCTGTCGTGGAACAATTTTAATTTCAGAACATTAGAAGCCCTATCAGTGAGCTTCAGGTCATGGAGCTTCAGGATCAACTGAGAGACCCTGCTAAATGAGTAAGACGGGACACAGGAAGACTCCCACATCAACCATGGGCCTTCACACAGACATGCACATATGACCACACATGCACAAGACATCTGTGCCACGCATATGTACCCAAGAAAAACACTCCAGTATATGCTGCCTCCAATAAACCAGTGTAACTAGCAATAACAGCCAAAACACCAAGCAAAGGTAAGCTGCAAACAAGCTGGCTTGGGAATTTCCATACCTGATAAGGGAGAAAGCCAATCAAAACTAGTCAGAAGAGATAAGAGGAGAGATACATGCAAATAAAAGGAACAGCCGAGGACGAGCATGCAACTAACTAGTGTAAATATGCACCAAGCCCTGGGACCCACTGTGTTGTCTTCTGACCCACTGTGGCATAAGCGTGCATGCAGACCACTCTGACTCACTCCCCTACACAAATAAATAAGTAAATGTAATCAAAACATACATTTTTAATTGAAATAATTCTTTGTTTCTTTCTGGACCATAATGGAAACTAGAAACCAACAGGAAGACAAACCTCGAACACTACACAAACATGTGAAGATGGAACAAAACCCTGTTAAATAAACAGGAGTCCACAGAAGAAACTGGAGAGGAAATTTAAAAATTGCTAGAATCAGATGAAACTGGTGACTCACCATAGAGGGGAAGGCTTATCGTTCTAATCACGCATATTAAAAAAATCAGAGAGATTTCAAAATAGGTAACTTTGCAAACAGTGCACTTCAGGGTTCTCGAGAAATAAAAAACCACCAAGACCAAATATGTAGACAGCAAAAAATAATAAAGATGTGGACAGAAGTTAATGAGACAGAGACTACAAGGATAATATATAACATCAACCAGGGCTTCTCAGAAAATATTAACAAGATTTACAATTCCTTAGCCAAACCAACCAAAAGCAAGGCAAACAAGTCCAAGTTTATGAAATTACAGATGAAAGAGCTGTTACCAATGAAATACAGAAGGTTACTAGGAAATACTTTTAAAATGTATATTCTCAAATGTGGGAACACCTAGAACAAATGTGTTAATTTCTGAATGTGTACGACTTGCCCAAATTAAAGCCAGATGATACCAACAATGCACATAGACCCAAGAAGCTGTGGGACTAAAGCAAAGTGAAAAGTTCCCACAAGCTCTCGCCCAGGGCCAGGTGGCATCAGTCTGAATCTGACCAAGCTGCCAGGGAAAAATCTACCAGGAGGTCTGAAACTGTCCCACAAACAGGAAGGGAAGGAACACCACGAAAGTCATTCTAAGAATCTGGTATTCCCAACAACAAAACAATACAAGGACACACATACATGCCAGACACACAAACAAAACAAAATACAAACCACAACACACAATTTCACTGATGACGACGGGCGCAGAAGGGAAGACAGATGACAAGACTTTCCCTACTTGGAAAATGATGTACTTAAAGGACCTTGTGGACTCCAGCAGAGAACTGCTACATCTGTCAACACTATCAATACAGCTGCAGGAGAGAAGGTCAGCTTTCTTATACAATAATACTGAATTTGCTGAGAAGAAAATTAGGGGACTGGAGAGATGGCTCAGCGGTTAAGAGCACTGACTACTCTTCCGAAGGTCCTGAGTTCAAATCCCAGCAACTACATGGTGGCTCACAACCATCCATAAACAGATCTGACGCCCTCTTCTGGTGTGTCTGAGGACAGCTACTTATCCATATGTACATATAATAACAAATAAATCTTTTTTAAAAAAAAAAGAAAAAAGAAAAAGAAAAAAGAAATTAGGAAGGATACCCTGTGCACAATGGAAGAAAAAAGGAATAAACATAACCAAGGAGGTAAAGGCCTCCACAATGTTCTCATGAGAAAAGAGACTGAACAAAACGCCAGGTACTGGGGAAGTCTGCTATGTTCCTGAGTTGGCAGAATTAATAGTACGGACATGGATATATTACCAGAAGTGTTCCAGAGAGTCAATATAATACCTTCAAAATTCCAATGGCTGCCCTGAGAGAACTGCATAAGTGCTACTGACTCCAAGAGGAAAGTGTGGTTGCTGGCAGCAGGCGCGAGGTGCCACCTGCTGGCAGAACACAAATTAGCACTACTGACATTTTAACTAGTTAAGCTCATTTTTCTATTTATAATAGCTTCTTTATTTTTAAAATTTCTTTGTTTTAAGGCAAGGTCTCAAAGACTCAAGCTAGCCCTGTACCTCCAATTTTTCTGATTCAGATTCCTAAGTTCTAGCATTAAAGATTAAAGTACAACAAACCTTCCAGATACTACAAACCCAAACTATGCCACCCAGCAAAAGAAGTCTTTTTAAAAGAACTGCTCTTAGTATTGCGTATGGACAGAGAAAGCTACTCCCAGGACATAAAAATATCAGAGGAAACTCTCAGGGATTTGGGAGATGGCTAAACTGGTAAAGTGCTTGTATGTATGCAGTATAAGAACCGGGTACAGTGCCCAGCACCCATGTAAAAGCTGGGCATGGCAGCACATATGCAACCCCAGCACTGGAGAGGCACAGGCAGGAGGACCCGAGGGAATTGCTACCCAATCATTCTACTCAAATCAGTGAGCTTCAGGTTGAGTGAGAGAATAAGGTGAAGAGCCATTGAGGAAAACCCAGTATCGATCTCCAGCTTCCACATGCACACACCTACACATGTGCACACGTGGGTACTCACTAACAGACAGAGACAAATACACAGACATTGACAGTCACAGGCAGAGATAGACATATTCACAGTCATAGACAGAGACACAGACAGACACAGTCAGTCATAGACAGAAAGAGACACAGAGACACACAGAGACAGAAACAGATAGACACAGACAGAGATAAATGGAGACATTGACAGACAGTCATAGGCAGAGACAGACACAGTCACAGATATAGACAGAGACACAGACAGGCACAGACAGAAAGAGACACAGACAAAGACACACAGAGACAGATACAGATAGACAAAGAGACGCAGATAAACACAGACTTACAGTCACAGACAGAGAGACTCAGACACAGATGCTGTCACAGTCACAGACAGACACAGACAGAAAGAGACATATACAGAGGCACACAGAGAAAGACACAGACTAAGACACAAACACAGACACAGACACAGAAATAGTCAGACAGACACAAGCAGGAAGCAAGAAGGGAAGGGCAGAATCTCAATGCTAGGAGTGGACTACTTCCTTATGAGTTGTTTGTCAGAAAGGCCCCTCTGTTTCCCAAAACAATAAATACTATGGCCACTGCTGCTGATTGCCCATGGCAACTAAATGGTAAGACCCAACTGTACGTGACACCAGGTGCTTTGGTTGCAGGCCATAAAGAAGCAAAGCTGAACTGAGCTGGAAGCTGTCCCTGTTGGCATTTCGCAGTGCTAGGACGAGCTCCGTAGGCTGCTGGGGGAGAACTATCTCTAATGGTCTTGCTCAGCTGTGAGACTTTCAAGTTACACCAGATGCAAGGCAGTCAAGGTGTGCCCACTGGTGCAATTATGGGAATAACCAACGCCTTTCTGATTGGGGTTGATGCCTGCTCCACAGGAGGGAACTCACTCTGGTAGAGTAACCTGATCAAAAGTCCACTCCCAGTGAGGAAGCTACAACTTTTCTTTTACCAACTGGGTATGCTGTGCCTCTCAACTTGCCTTCTCCATATCCATACTGATGCCAACGTGCTGCTGCTCTTAGGCCTGGTGAGAGAAGCTTTAGCAGTGGGCGGTGGTGGCTGACGAGAACAAGTGGCTGTTAGTACTCAGATACTCAACTAAGAGGGTGTCTACACCACCTGCCCCAAGGTACATTGCAGAAGAGAACTGTAAGAGTGTGAGGGCCAGAGGAAGGGTCGGAGTGTCACAGAGCACTGTCATCTAGGTATGCCCTGGCCACTGAACACTTGAACCCCAGCCGCTGCTACTGCCTACGTAGGACCCGCACAGGATTTGGTCCATCGAAATTCTGTCCTGGCCTAGAGAAGGTTTCACCTCTTCCTGCAGGTTCGTGGGCAGTTTATTCATTGCTGGGGGAAGGGCTTACAAGAAAGAAAAGACGGGAGACTAGATACACTTAGAAGGGGATGGGGTGGGAAGAAGAAAGGAAAGGGAGAGAAGAGAGGGCAAAAGGAGTATAATTGAAACATTACATACACGTGCATATGTGGAAATATCTTAGTAAAATTAGTATGTAATAAAAAATGTAATAAAAAAAATGCCCCTCCTGTTCAGAAGCCATCCTCCCTTCATTTGAATAGGACAAACAAAAGAAAGGCATAAATCCAAGAGCTATCTCATCAACAGCACTTCAAACTGAAATGCTCCATCTCTTACTTCCTCTTCTCCTCCCCTCTCCTCCCCTTTCATCTTGCTAGGAAGCCAGACCGGACTCAAAATCACTGCGCAGCAAGGGATAGCCTTGAACTGGACATCCTCGGGTCTCGGTCACCTGCAAGTTGGGGTTATAAAGTGTCTCATCACAATTCAGCATCTTCTCCTGATGCCAGCCTGCTTAGATAGCCCTCTTAGTGGCTGTTGTGTGCTGCTCACAAGTCCACAGGGCCACAGTGCCCACCGGTCCACCGGCATGTGCTGCTCACATCTCAGCCTTGGTCAGGGAGGCTTCTTTTTGCAGTGGGTGGTAGTTAATGCAGAGACTCACAACTAGTCCAAGTGCTGAAGTAAGAGGCTTCTGAGTGCCTAGCCCTAAATGAATCTATGTCATCGCCTCCAAGGCTAAGGGGTCATCGTGAAGAGGGGGCAGAAAGAATGAGAGCCAGCGAGTACCTCAGCCTTACTCAGGTGTGGACCCTATGTGCTACCAACATGTTAGGCAGGATGTGCCCTTGGTACAACAGTGTTGTGACTGGTAAGGGGTTAGCCAATCACTTCCTGGTCATGATTCAGGCCTGCTCTCGTGCTGGGGTCACGGGCCCCACCAGGGAACCTGCGCCTAGACCTGAACAGACTGCACCCTTCAGCAAGGAGGACAGACACCTTGCTGTTGATGCTGCTGGGGGAGGGGCTTCTTTTAGTAAATAACCCCCCGCCTATACACACAGGTACAGCCCCACTTAAAGCCAGTGAGTCACGTGAAAATGGAAGGTGAGCTGTGCAGGAGACACTCGGCAGGGGCAGGAGCATATTAGGAGAGTACTGGGGCTGAATACACGTTAGGGTTAAAGATATTTCTATAACTTTCAAATCTAGTAAACAAAACTCATTTGAATTTAATGTTTAGTCTTGCTAGGTTTGTCCATAATTAGATTGGATTTTCTTATCAAGATCAGTTTCACTCTTGACTCTTGGTGCTATCTAACCCAGACAGGCTTGGGACTATACCTTTACTTAAGCCACTGACAAAAACTTGGGTAATGAAGGTATACACACACACACACACACACATACACACACATACACACACCCTATATTAATAGTAATAATATAGTAATAATATCAGTTCTTGCTCTGTAGAAATCCAAATTCCTAAATTTCTTTTAACTGTTTCCATTATTTTATAATAAAAATATTTCAGTTATACTACAATCTTTAAGACAGGAAGGACTACACTTAATTGTACTTAATTTATACAATATCAAGGGACACATAGTCAAATCCTGTCACAACAAGGAATGGTTCTCAGCTAGGCCTGGTGGCACATGCCTTTAATCCCCACACTAGTAAGGCAGAGACAGGTGGATCTCTGTGACTTTAATACCAGTCTGAGTCTGGTCTACACAGCAAGTTCCAGGCTAGCCTGGGCTACACTGTGAGACCTGCCTCAAAACAAACACATACATGATGATTCAGCAGGTAAAGGAATCTGCCAAGCCTAACCTGAAACCTGACCTGGAGCCATGGAACATTCACGGTGGGAGAACTAATTCCTAGGAGCTATCTTCTAAATTCTACACAGACATTTAAGTGCTTCTCAGCCATTCAAGATTCCTCTGTTGTGAATTCTGTTTAGCTTTATATCCCATTTTTTTGATTGGGTTGTTTGTTTGGTTGTTGAAGGTTAGCTTCTTGAGTTCTTTACATATTTTTTATTGGATATTAGCCCTCTATCAGATATGAGGTCAATGAAAACATATTTTGCAATCTGTAGGTTGCCGGTTTGTCCTACTGACAGTTTCCTTTGACTTACAGAAGCTTTTCAGTTTCATGAAGTCCCATTTTTCAATTCTTGATCTTAGAGCCTGAGCCATTGGAGGTCTCCTTAGGAAATCCACCCCCTCCCACCCCGTGCTAATGATTTCTAGGCTCTTTTCCACTTTCTCTTCTATTAGATTCAGTGTATCTGGTCTTATGTTGAGGTCCTTGATCCAGTTGGACTTGAGCTTTGTCCAGGGTGACAAATATGGATCTATTTTTATTTTTCTACATACCAATTGCCAGTTAGACCAGCAGCATTTATTGAAGATGCTTTATTTGGTCCATTGTATATTTTTGGCTTCTTACATTCCTCCATTGCTGTAAACTGGTACAATCATTCTGAAAATCAATCTGGAGGTTCCTCAGGAAATTGGAAGTAGATCTTCCTGAAGACCCAGCTATATCACTCTTGGGCATATACCCAAAAGATGCCCCACAGGGGCATGAGCTGCATTATGTTTATAGCAGCCTTATCTGTGATAGCCAGAAGCTGGAAACAATGCAGATATCCAACAATGGAAAAATGTATACAGAAAATGTGGTTCATTTACACAACGGAATACTATTCAGCTATTAAGAACAAGGACATCATGAGTTTTGCAGGCAAATGGATGGAACTAGAAAATATCATCCTGAGTGAGGTAACTCAGACCCAAAAGGACATGCATGCTATGTGCTCATTAATAAGTGGATATTAGTCACAAAAAGAAAAAAGTACAGAATACCCAAGATACAATCTACAGAACTCAAGAAGGTTAACAAGCTAAAGGGCCCAAGTGAGGATGCTTCAATTCCCACTTGGAAGAGAAAAGAAAGAAATCAAGGGAAGCAGAGAAAGAGGGAGGGACCTGGGTAGGAGAAGCTAGAAGGAGGGTAAAAATTGAACATGACCAATTGGAAATATGCAACCACGGGGGAGTAGGGATCCTCTAGAATGTACGAGAGACCTGGGAGGTGAGAGACTCTCAGGACTCAGAGGGATGGACCTTAGATGAAATGTCTACTGGGGAGAGGGAACTTGTAGAGTCCACCTCCAGTAGACAGGGCATCAAGTGGAGGGATGGGGTTGCCATCTCACAGTCAAGAAACACTGTCCCAGAATCGTTCCTGTCTAAAAGAAGTGCAGGGACAAAAATGGAGAAGAGACAGAGGCAAAGGAGGTCAGGTAACTGGCCCAACTTGGGATCCAGCTCAAGGGGAGGCTCCAAGGCCTGATACTAATACTGATGCTATGGTGTGTGTACGGACAGGAGCTCATGGCTGCCCTCCAAGAGGCCCAACAAACAGCTGACTGAGAGAGCCATAGATACTTACACCCAACCAATAGAATGAAGTCTGGGACCCCTGTGGTTGAATTAGGGAAAAGCTGCAAGAAGTTGAGGAGGAGGGCAACCCCATAGGAAGACAGCAGTCTCAACAAACCTGGACCCCTGAAATCTCTCAGACATTGAACCACCAACCAGGCAGCATACACCAGCTAATATGAGGTCCCTGACACACATACAGCAGAGGACTGCTGGGTCTGGACTGAGTAAAAATAGATGTGTCTAACCCTAGAGAGATTTGAGGCCCCAGGAAGTGGGGAGGCCTGGAGGGGGGCAGGGGGGATTAAGTGGTGGGAGACATCCTCTTGGAGACAGTGGGGAAGAGGAATGGAATGTGGAACTGTGAGACAGCAGACTGGGGAGGAGGAATGACTAAATTGTAAAAATAATAAAAATAATTTAAAAAAAGCATTTGCCCCATATGTGAAAGGCCCTAGATTACACACACACACACACACACACACACACACACACACACACACACGAAGAGAAGAGAGTAGAAATTTGTTTAAATATAACTAGAGATCACTACAAATAGGAAAACCAGCATAATACATATTCATATCTCTAAACCATTCCCTTGGCCTGCATTTTCATTAAGTTCCAAGATAATCTAAACATCTTTCATTAGCATATTTTATAGACTATAATATACATATCCATGAATACTTATCATATATATATATGAGTCACAGGTGTTGCAGGAACTAAATTTAAACCTGAGCAGCCCACTCCTTCCTTAACTACTCTAGTTAACATAAATGTGAGCCATTAGCAGGGTGTCATCCACAGCAAGGTGTCAAGTCACAGGTGTGTCCCTTCATGACTGTGCCCTCTCCCTTCACACAGCAGTGAGCAACAGCTCACCTGTCTCTTCCCATCTGACTAAAGTCTTCTGTAAATTTAGTCTTGTATGGTTTCCCTACAAATGCTGAAACACTAAAGAATGCTTAATAGCCAAGCCCCAGAAGTCTCGTGCGTGAGGTCGAGCATATCATGTGAGCAGAGACCAATGTGGGCACAAGAGCGTCTATGGCTGGTGCACAAGCCACACAACATACAGAGACGTACCTGAAAGTGTTGCTCCATCACTTGGATTTTTCCCTGGTCCGGGCACTTTTTCAGAGCCCGATCTGCATAATGGAATAGGATCTCTACCATCTGTAAGAAAAGTGGCTTTGTGTCAGACTCAAAGAGTATGGCTCCATTTGTTCAATATTTAACATGAACAGTTAATACTGAATCACACTTTATTGCTGTATTAGAACCACAGTTGAGGTTTCAGTGGCTTTATTCTCTAATTCTCCCAGATGAAGGGCTAGTGTTAATTTGCTAACCCTTCCTAAGAAATATCTGTATGGTCCAGACCCTGCTCCTGTATTGCTCAGGAAAAGAGAACCTGGAGGTAAATGCCCCAGAAATTCTTCCTGCAGAAGATGGACAGGTCACTGTGAGCCTGGGTCCTCACATAACCCTTCTGCTCTGTACTCTCTGGACTGTTTTGTTGTTTTACTATTTTCACGGGTGAGGGCAATGGTGAGACTACATGGCACTGCAGACTGTGTCTGGGAACTACAGCCTGACCCACTTCTCATCCCCAAAGATAGCTACAAATATTAAAAGCAAAACTGGACTGCACCACTGCAGCCAGCATTGAGACGCCTACCCGATCTGCAACAACAGCCTTCCTCTTGCTGACGTCCCCCGATAGCCCTTCAGAGAAACAAAGTCCAACATGAAGCAAAGTTAGTGCTCAGCTCCAAAAGGAACCTGGTTCTCATCTCTCCTCCACAACTCACATTAACACCATGTACAGTTACAACAAGACTCAATATCAGTGTGCTGGGTAACGCGACTATCTCACACCCAGTAGATTAACAGCTTATCAATGTGCTTCCCGGTTGTTCTCAACGTGAATTCCCCTTATGAGAAGGCTCTTTACAGTGACACTTCCAATCCCATGACATCTGCTTATTACTTACCCACTACTGCTTTTGCCTTTCCTTCATGAAAAGACCATGCGAGGGCCAAGGCTTCCGTGAGGCAATCCTGTTTCAGGAGATGGTCCATCCTCTACAATGAGTAAGGAGACATGCTAGACCCATCTATATGACTAGCAACCAATCAGAATTCCAATCCTCACAGCATTGCTGTTTGGGAATGAACAGTATTTCAATGGTATTGTGCAACATTTCAGGGTAAAACTTTGACTAAGCAAAGCACTTCCTAAAGCACTGGACACTGTGGTTGGTGTCTATTGGCTTGTGTGATGGGTCAGGAGAGCTTACACTCAGAAGGGGAACAACAGGACGACCACAGGAGAAATAGCTGGTATTAGCACAGTAGCTACCTCCCCCTTCTTAATAATAACAAGCTCCACGCTTCCTAGGACAGCAATACCTCAGCTCAGTGCCATTTCTAAGATCCTCTTGTAACTTCTGTGGCAATGGGACAATACTCTAGTCAACACATGGAAGTGTTGTCTGGTAGTTTTAAAAGTTGAGACTGGCCTTAATTTTATCATTTATCTTTCACAGAACCTAGACATAACTATTGTGGGTTACAGAATGAACTTGAGACTAGAATTTAAACACAAGGATGGTAAAATGGGGTAGCATCTTCAAACCATAGAGCTGTCAAATCAACTGCAGACTGCCTGTTTCTCAACTACCTCACATGGGAGTGAGCGCCTGACGAAGCCACTGTTATCTTGGATAGACCCAACCCAATTCTTTTTTTTTTTTAACACTAATTTGTCTTAATAAGTTAAAATGACAGATTATCACTTGTAAATAGGGCACTACCATACAAAGCTACCCCTTCCAAATGTCACTGATTAATAACACACCTTCTTCATGCCATGTTCTGATAGCAGACTAGTCACAGAGGTGCCAGGCCCAATTCTGATATAATCAGTTTTAGCAAATCAAGTGCCTAACAGCTAGAATGGCTTTTATGTATTCTTCTGAGATGAAGATCTGTAAAGTCAAGAAAACATGAAGCCGCTGCCACCTGAGGTCCCGCACCAATGATCGACAATCGCTCTCTGAGCTCACTCACCTCCCTCCAGCTCCTCAGCATCATCACGTACACAGACTAGAGAACAGTAAGGAGATGAAGATGGCAGTCAGTTAGCAGACTCTCTGGGAGGCACGGATTTCCCATCCCTAAGCAAGCACACTGCTCATCTCAGGTGGACCTGAGCTTACTAAAGGGTCCTTGGGTACCCACACTGAAGAGCAAAAAACAAACACTCAAAGGAGGCAGGCGGTCCAGGCTCACTGCCTGCACCAATATCCTGGCTGAATTTTAATAATGAAGAAAATTGTCCATTTTATGTTGAAAAACAAATTGTTCTAATGACAATTATTCTAAGCCAAACACCTGAATGCACTTTAATATATCTTAAATTGATCTAATCTAAACATCATTTTAATTCTCCAACAAATATACATAATTAGGTCCTTCCTGGGTGTGGTGTCTAGTATCAATTGTCAGCATGAGAGATGGGCCTCTGGGTAAGTCTGTAGGAGATGATCTTGATTACATTAACTGATATGGGAAGGCCCATCTAAGTGGCGCTTGGGATCTTAAACTATATAAATGAGAAAACGACCAGGAGTGTGCATTCATTCTCTCTGTTTTCTACTGTGAACACAACATGACCAGTTGCTCTAGCTGCCCTGACCTCTCTGCCATGTGTACCAAGAACTGTGAGCTAAGATAAACAAACCCTTTCTCCCTTCAGTTGCTTTTGCCAGAGCATTTATCCCAGCAACAGGAAATGAACCTAGATATTATCTTCAAATTTGCTGAGGAAGCTAATCTTAAGCATTCTCATTCCCCAATGATAACTGAAGGTGACAGACACCTCATTAGCTTATGATAATCGCTTTGCAATGTATGTGCTAATCAAAGCATGACATAAAAATTCTAATTGAAAAACAACTAGATACTTCGTTATTAAAGCAAATGTTAAGAAAGACTATAAAAATATATCTCTGAAACAAGAAAATAAGTCTCTTATTAGCACCTGAACAAAAGTAAAATTAGATCTTAAGTGAAAAGAAAAGGCTAAATAACTAAGGATCCTTGGCTATGTGACTATTATAAGATTTGGACCAACGATGACCAGAATTTGCAAATGCGCTGTTCTTTATGAGCAACCACTTCCCTCAGCTATCCTGATGGCTCTTGTAGTGGAGTGAAAAGGCCTTACCTTTGTCCCCAGATAGAAGATCTGTCCTCCATAGCTACTGATGGATTGATAGCAAGCCTTCTCTCCAACCAAAGCCTATAAAATAACAATCAAAGCTGTAACACACTACAGCTACACGTGCTAGAAGCTTCCTTAGGAATGTCAACTGCAGGGACTGCGAGAGGCTCAGGCACAAGCCTGATGACCGGATTCCAGTGCCAGCACTGTGAAGGGGTGAAGAAGAGAACTGACTCCACAAAGTTGTTCCCTGACCTCTACACACACTGTTACACACATATAAATAATAAACAAAGTTGTACAAGAATGCTAAATATAGATACATTTCAAATCAATATAGTTTTAACCTATAAGCAAGTAAGAAAAAAATCTGTTGCTTAACTGCTAATGGAAGGGACTGAAAAGACAAAGTTCAAGAAGTCATTTCCCACTTCTATAAACAGCCTTTTTCTTTCTCAGAATAATGTGGAAAAGGAAGTAAATATGCGAACTTGCAATTCTCACTGCAGACTACTGCAACCTGCTGCTTGCTGAGTGACAGGCAGGCACTGTTTTGGGCAGAAAATGAAGATGGTTGAAATGATACCACCAAGTTCTTTGCAATGAACAACAAAACAGAAGAGGAAAATGGAAAGTAATGCAGAACAGCAGACTGTCAGTGCCAGGTAGGATTTCCCACCTCCTGAGTGAGTCTTATCTCAAACTAGACAGCTGCTGGCTACCACCCACTGCAAGTGCCACTACTACACTTTTAGGGATATGTTGTCCTGCTGGTCACTGTTCTGGTTTGTAGATGTCATAGCTGGGAAGGGCTATGGAATGCTCTCCTCCCGTTTGGATAGTACCTTCCGGTATTACAGAAGGTAGTTCTCAAGGATAACTAGGGGCTTCCTCTTCCATGATGGACAGCAGACTTCTGACCCACTTACCGCTTTCTTGAAATGGGGACAGTTTCTAGATTAACACACATCTCATGATATATAGCTGTGTCCCCCCCTCCAAGAAGCCACAGGGCAGCTATTCATGCCATCGTATATGGCCACACAATACCACCTGATAGGAAGTGCCAACCAGAAGTGTCTCCTAAGGCTCACAGACCCCAAACCTGCTGCAAAAGAAGCTAACATGCTTTTTGGCCAGTTTTTGCCTGGTGATCTTTATGACTGGCTTGCTCCAAGTACAACACGTGGCAGTACACTGCTCTCCACATCTTATTGCTAGCCAACAGGCTTCTCCAGGAAATCTCGTCTCACATCATTTCTGACTCTATCAAGTTCATTCACTCTTCATTCTACAATCTCTAAGCAGCCGTCAGTCCCTCCCGGCAGCTCTACTGTTCTCTCAAGCACTGCAGCCGTCACCACTAGCTATGTGATTTGCATCTTTTAAAGTATCTTCCATGTCTCCATTTAACTTTATGAACATTTGGGTTGTAGTTATGTTAATGTGAATACAACAGAGACTTGTACATTCATGTTTGTTGTCAAGTACTGACAGTAGTTAGAAGATGGAGCCAGCCTGGGCATCCTTCAACAGGTGAATGGATAAAGAAAATGTGGTCCCTATACAGAAAATTTTATGCAGCCATAAAGGAAAATGCAATCATGGCACTTGCAGGAAGATGGGTACAAATGGAAATCATCATGTTAAGTCAGAAAAATAAGACTCAGAAGAATCAGAATTACACAGTTCCTCTCATATGCAGAGCCTTAATTTACATATGTATGCATAACTACATGTGTGTATTTTGTGTGTGTATATTTATGTGCACTCAGAAGTCACAAGACTAGAAAGGGATTTTCTGAGGACAGGAAGAGTTCTTACTGAGGTGGAATATAGAGTAAAGGACAATGTGTAACATGAAGTCAGAAGGGAATGAGTCAGAGGGAGAGGGATGGAGTTGAGGAATGAAATGAAGTACAACATCATCTATCTATGTGTGAAGAAACCATGATGAATCTATTATTGTTACATTAACTTTTTAAAAATTAATATAAAACAAAAAACAGGGGACTATTATACCCGTGTCTGCTGCTCCTCACACAGGTGTAAGATCTGGCCTGGTTTTGACTGATTTTTTTCCCCCTTTCCAAACTGTGCTTCCCTCCCTACTTGAATACCAAGTGATCTCTACTCAAATACAGACTCTGAGTTTAACTTGGGTGGTGCTTAGAAATTTCCATGTTGATGTTCTCCTGCTTCACTCTGCTCCTCTTCCATGCTTGTTATTCTGGGGATTGGGCCCAGGGCTCAGAGGTGCTGGGTAAGCACTGTGCCACCAAGCCGTACCTCCAACACCAGTCTGATCCCTTCTCAGATTAAGATTTTAAGTATTTTAAGATTTTAAGTATTTACCAGCATAGCACATTCTCTGTTTCAAACTGCACTACTGAGGTGCAATGCCCCTGAGTACTCTGGGGACTAGTGAAGCTGGCTGCTCTAACTGGTCTCAGTAAGCAGAAGGTATGATCTGGGGAGCACTGGACATAATTCCCTTTAAGCCTTTCTAATGGTTCTTCCCCATCCTAGGGCGTCCTTACACACATCTGTGAACAGCTATCAACAGAAGAGTCCAGGGGACTCTTCAAGGATTCCCCCAGCTCTGTCCACAAACATGACCTGTCTTTCTTTTCCTATACCCTCAGCTATGTTTCCTCAGTGACTGAGTCTGCCAGGTCTAACTGGGTTCCTCTTCCCTATGCCACAAGCCAGAAAACCAGCGGACTGGAGGCAAAGAAGTAACAAGCTCACATCACTGTGTGTTTTGTGCTTTGTCTAGGATTTGCCACCCATCATTACTGATGTCCAGGGTCTTGAGAACCATTTTTTTGTTCGGTTGGTTCTTGGGTTGTTGTTGTTTACTACTTTAAGCAGGAAAGTAAACATAATTCCCCATTCTCTATCTTGGCTAAAAGTACAAATTTAAAGTTTAATAGTATAATTTTTAAGATTCATTTATTTTATTTATGTGTATGAATGTTTTGTCTGCATCTATGTACACTGTGTGCACGTCTGTTGTCCAAGGAGTCCAGAAGAAAGCACTGGATCCTCTAGAAGTAGAGTCATGTATGTTTGTGAACCACCATGTGAGTGCTGGAGCTCAAACCCAAGTCTACAAGAGCAGCCAGTACTCCTAGCCACGGAGCCATCTCTCCAGCCTACCCCAGGAAATGCCTGCGTCTGAGACACTGGCTGCTTTTACTTTAGTGCATTCAACTGCATGACCATTTCTTATTGTTTTTCCCTGGTTTTTTCATTGTATGGTTACTCAGCCTTCATATATATAAGTTATAAACAGGAGAAAGACTGGAGCAAAGACTACAGACTATATGGTTGGCACCCATTAAATATGATCGTTTTTATAAAGTTTCCTGCGGATATCCCACAGCAGTCCACTGCTCCTGTTTAAAGATGAATGGCTTAGGAAATGGGTGATCATGAACTTACAGTGCTGAACTACATTCTACTTACATAAATTGCTCAAAGCATTAGTGTAGCTGCCCGTCCACAGTAACATTAACACCAATATAAGCTGTGTCCTCACTCTCTGTGTTCCTGTCTCAAGTCCTAAAGCGTCGTTTTAAAAGGCAGCCATCTCTGCCTTTTAATGCCCTAAGCTACCACACCTGCTCAAGCTCCTGGCATAACCTCCAAAGGCTTCCAAAGCCTTATAGGCTATCAGTCTCCAGTTATTTTTCCCTTAAATCTGCTGAGCTTAATGTCACTGGCTCAATTCCTAGAATACTTCAATTTTACAAATTCCCCCTCAAGAAAATTGTTTAATTTTTTTTTAGATATAAAAAAATTAAAACTTCTTTGGGTTTTTTCAGATATATTTTTATTTTATCTATTATGGACGTTCTCCTGCATGTGCGTTTATGCATGCAGTACCTGTGGTGGCCAGAAGAGGGCACTGGGTTTCCCTCAGAACTGGAGTTACAGACCAGCTGTTTGCTCACAAATGGGTGTTGGGAATTGAACCCAGGTCTTCTGAAAGTGTTCCTAACCATCTTTCCAGCCCATTCCTTATTATTAAGTAACAGGAATTACTGTTTGGGGTTATAATCCTGATATAAACACATTGATACCCACTTCAACACACCAAGGCAGAGAAACCTATTTAAACAACATAGTGGTTAAAACAACAAAACAAAACAAAATAAAAAACAAAAAACCGTGCTGGAGAAATGGCTCAGCAGTTAAGAGCACTGACTGTTCTACCAGAGGTCCTGAGTTCAATTCCCAGCAACCACATGGTGTCTCACAACCATCTGTAATGGGATCTGATGCCCTATTCTGGTGTGTCTGAAGACAGCAACAGCATTCATACATAAAAATAAATAAATCTTAAAAAACAAAAAAACACACACACACACCAAAATGTCGCTGTAGAGAGATCAACGCTGGGGTGAGGTGGCACTCACCAAGGCCTGGCTGACATTTCCCCCTGTGGCCAGTGACTTGAAGTGGCTGCTGTTGTAGACCAGCTGGACTTCTGAGATCTCCATCGTCTCCAGTTCCTCCTGCGTCTGCCGGTCAATCACATGCAGCTTCTCCACGCTGTCTAAAAGCACGACTGTGCGCGAGTTGATCCACTGCAATTCAAGCACATAACAGAGGGAAAGTCAGGGCCAGTCCACACCTTCCATGACAAACGGGGACTTGGCCACTCCACTGTGACACCAAGGACCTTATGCTCCAATAACTTAAACAGGGACAGAGGCACAGTAAGAGCAGCTCTGAGATGCACAGAAAACAGTGCTAAGTGTCACAGTGTCAGATGATAATCTGCTCGGATATGAGATGGCTAAGAACTCTAATTTATTGCAGAATATTGCATTTTTTACAAGATTTTTTTTTTGGAAGGACATATTGACACAAATGACCTTAGTGCAATAACAAACTTTTCAACTTTTTATATTAGTGAAGCAAAACAGCAACTTACACCTCATAAACCCAGATTATCAGAGGATGGTTCTCGGCACTGAAATAATATATATTTTAAAAGGAATATACCTTAATAAATACCCTTTCAACAAACAAATAAATAAATCCTATCAGTTCCTCTAGATAACTCTGACTCAGACAGCATTCTTTGTGCACCTGCATTTTAATTGCAATTCATTACACAATGTCAAGTGTGGCATTTTCTAATTGTGCTACCATGTTGGTCCTCACAAAATTTTAGATTCTGGAGCACTTCCACTTTTGTATTTTTGTATTAGAGATGTGTAGGGATTTAAATGAGAAAGGCTCCTATATGCTCATATATATGAATGCTTGATCCCCAATTGGTGGATCTGTTTGGGAAGGATTAGGAGACATGGCCTTGTTGGAGAAGGTGTGTCACTGGGGTGGGCTTTGAGGGTTTTTTTGTTTGTTTTTTTGTTGGTTTGTTTGTTTGTTTTTTGAGACAGGGTTTCTCTGTGTAGCCCTGGCTGTCCTGGAACTCACTCTGTAGACCAGGCTGGCCTCGAACTCAGAAATCCACCTGCCTCTGCCTCCCAAGTGCTGGGATTAAAGGCGTGCACCACCACTGTCCTGCTGGGCTTTGAGGTTTTAAAATCCCCACCCCATTACCAACTAGTTTTCTCTCTACCTCCAACTTGTAGATTAGGTATGAGCTCTCTCAGCTACTGCTCCAGCACCAGGCCTGCCTGCCGCCTGCCGCCTGCCGCCTGCTGTCTACTGCCTGCCGCCTGCCTGCCTGCCTGCTGTCTGTTGCCTGCCGCCTGCTGCCATGTTTCCCACCAGGATGGTCACAGACCCACTCTCTGAAAGTGTAGCCCTCACTAAATGCTGCTTTCACTAAGCATTTCTATTGATTATTTCTTAGTCAGTAGAGTATAAGTGAGTTTGAAAGAGCAGTGTGGGTCAGGCATGGCGGCACACTCTTACAGTCCTAGCCGATGAGAAACTGAAGCAGGAGGAATATTTGAGCCCAGGAATTCTGGGCCAATGGGAGTAACTTAGGAAGACATGGCTAAAAAATGTGTTGTGCAACTAAGTTTATGCATCATAGATTTCTTCTTAAAATCTGACTATACCAACTACATATCCTAAAATGTTATATATTATTGAAGGAAAATTTTTTTTTTAGACTTTTTACTGGATAAATGAACTACTACTGAAGAAGAAAACATAAAATCTGAATCAGAAAGAAGTCTCATTTTTTTAAAACCAAGACACCCTGAACACTAATAGATAAGGTAAAGAGAAAACTTGGCAAAGTTTTTTGTCACAAGAAAAGAACATTTACACACCAAATCCTTTAGGAGCTCGAAAGCATACACGTGTCCACACACAACACAGCGTGACCACTGAGGAGGCCTGGGCCCTGATCCTGAACTCCCCTTGGGGTATTAGGACACTCAGGACAACCCTCCCCTTCCCTGCTCAGCAGGACTTTGGGCAACTGGGCGAAAGGCAGTAAGGACCTGGCTTCAAAGCCAAGTCAGGCTTCAGGCCTCAGCACAGCACAGCACTTCATGCTGGGTGTATGCACTGACATGTGCCCTGCATGAAATACACAGGGCTATGGCTTAAGGGGTACTCACAGTGAAGTTGATCAGATCATAGTACAGGTGAAGGTGCTTTTGCTTGGTGACGTGTATTGCACCTGACTCATCTCTCTTAACCTGATGATGAGAATGAAGAGAATCCGGATATTAAATATTATTATTTAATATTAAATAATATTATTTGAAAGATTTTTTCAAATATTTGTACTCTACCTACAATATGACTCTCATTTAGTATAGATAAGCCGAAAATATTGCTAGAAAAATTATGACGTAAGTGAGCAGCAACAGGTTCACCGGGCACCTGAAGTGCTAACCTTCATTCAGCCTGTGTTTCCCTGAGCTTATTACAGCAGATGTCTTTCTTCTAAGGCTCAGGTCCTTTCCACTCCTCTAGTCCCACCTCTTGGCATGCTGACCCGTGTACTGGCCTCTTCACTGGCATGGGCCTGAGCATGTGAGCTCTGGCCACAGGCTCAGTTGCATAGCTGCAGCCACACGGAGCGAGTTACTTCCTTCTCCGTTTCCCATCTGTGGCACCAAGCTGTGCTTTATGTGCCGCAGGTACAAAGTGTCTCATTAACTGAAGATGGATGCCAGCACCACCTATTCCCAGAGGTTTTCTACAGTCCTCCTCCAACAAACTCTACCCTGACCCTGTCCCCAACCTGTTTAATGTCCCCCTCCCTTTCTAGCATATCCAATTGCTCCTTTAAAAGATCCGCCTCCCTCATTTGCTCTCAAACATACTTCTGACTTTGTCTTCAAAAACAAAAACATTCCCTAAACAGACAACCCTTGGTTTGCTTCTCATAGATATTATTTAGCCACACTTTTCCCCTCACAGCTAAGCACTATGGTTGGACAACTTTGCTCTTCTAGAAACCCAGTTCTTTATCAAGGAGCCTCTACCCCATTCCACTGCTAATCAGACATCTGACAAGGGGCCTGGCAAACCACTCTCTGTGCCCAGTGTTTGACTCACCAGCCTGCCTTCCATGATCATTCTCTAACTGGGTACTGCCCCAGGACTGATACTGTCCCAAAGGCTCCACCCTTCCTATAGAACATCCCTCTGCCTTCTCTTCCCCTTCTACTGCCTTTACAAGAACCACCTTTCCATTTGCCTTTTCTTTTTCCTCTGCCTTTCATGAGTGCCCAGCAAAATCAGCGCTGTGGTTTAGTTAAGTCTTCTCTAAAGACCCATGTGCTAAAGACTTGGTTCCAGACTGTGTCATTACTTAGGGCTGGAGAGGCAGTCAGAGGTTGGAGGGGTGGGGAATAGCTGTATGTCTTAAAGACATATTGGTTCCTGGATGGAAGTCACTGCGGCTTACCAGGAGAAAGTGAACCATATCGCCTCTACAGAAGGCAAGCATGGGATTCACGCAGTTATTCACTGCCACGAAGTGCCAGGCCAGCAACGGAACGCTGGAAGGATCCATCTGAGTAAAAGAAAAGATGGGAAAATGTTCACTGCAGTTGTCAAGCAGAAGGACAAATTAAAAACTCTGTTTAAAAATAGCATCTGACACAACAATATGAACTAACTAGTACCCTCAGAGCTCCCAGGGTCTCAACCACCAACCAAGGACTGCACATGGAGGGGTCTGATTGTTCTGGCAGTATGTGTATAGTAGAGGATTGCAAATTCGATCATCAATAGGAGGAGAGGACCTCGGCCCTGTGAAGGTTCTGTGCCCCAGTGTAGGGGAATGCCAGGGCCAATAAGTGGGAGAGGGTGGGGTGGCAGGCATGGGGAGCGGGGAGGCAACAGGGGTTTGTTTTTGTTTGTTTCTTTGTTTTTTTGGAGGGGAAACTGGAAAAGGAGAAATTTACATGTAAATAATGAAAATATCTAATAAAAAAAAATAGCATCTGACACCAGGCAGTGGTGGTGCATCCCTTTAATCTCTGCACTTGGGAGGCAGAGGCAGGCAGATCTCTGAGTTCGAGCCCAACCTGGACTACAGAGTGAGTTCCAGGACAGCCAGGGCTATATAGAGAAACCTTGTCTTGAAAAAAAAAAAAAGGCATCTAACTATCTCTTTGTAAAACCTTCCCCGATTTCCCACAAGACTTGCAATGTGCAGGGACTGGTGGGACAATGACAGGGAAGGGTATGGTTGAGGGTCATGATTTTCATCTTGGCTGGAGTTTGGTTATAAAAGTACATGCATCTGTCCAACTTCAACAACTGTACACTCAAGATTTTTATATTTATTGTATGTAAGTGTATACCAACAAAACCTAAACAAATGTGAAACTCTAGCTAATTTTATACATGCTAATGTCCCAGGCAGAAGGTGCTGGTTTCTGTATTTTACTCTGAAATCTATTAAAAAACTAAAATATCTTGCTGGGTAGAAAGATGGGTAGATGTGCAGATGTGTAACAAAGGAAATGCAGTAAAATGATAGCAGCAGAATTTAGATGTCAGGAATACTAGTATTTCATTTAAGTTCTTTCAATGTCTCTGCTTGGAAATGTTCATGAATGAAAACATCAATAAAACAAACAAAAAGATGCTAACATCATGATAAAAACCTCAGTGAGCCAATGAGGCTGACCTAAGAAATATAAATGATAATCTCTCTCAGTCTACCATCTGGAAGGACAGACCTGCCTCTTGTGGTGCTGAAATACAACAGCACCCCAACAAGGAGACAAATGCCATCTCGCTCAGTATCTCAGCTGCTGCTACCCAGCCATGGCTGTCTGCACTCTCTGTGGCTGATTTAGAATGAGAATTGCCCCCTCACCCCAGGTTCTCGTATTTGACTGGTCGCCACTTAGTGGAAAGGTTTGGGAAGGATTAGTAGGTGAGGTATGTCACTAGAGGAGAGCTTAGAGGTTTCAAAAGCCCACGGCCAGATCCAGTCTCTCTCTCCCTTTCCCCCTCCCTTTCTCTCCCTCTCCCCTTCCCTTCCTCTCTCTCTCTCTCTCTCTCTCTCTCTCTCTCTCTCTCTCTCTCTCTCTCTCTCTCTCTCTCTCTGCCTCAAACTTATGATCAGATGTATAAATTTCACCTATTGCTTCTGCACTATGCCTGCTTGCCATCAGCCACACTCCCACCATGACGGTCATGGACTACTCTGAAACTGTAAGCAAGCCCCCAATTAAATGCTTTCTTTTATATGTTGCCTTGGTCATGGTGTCTCTTCACAGCAATACAAAAGCAACTAAGACAATGGCATTTACCTCCTTCCAAAGAAGATGGCAACTCTCTTACAAACATTATCAAGAACAAAAGAAAAGGGAAGCTGGGATATCCATAGGGATATTTATTCCAGGCTTACCCCTTGATTTTAGTGGCAAAATTTTTGCATATAACCTATGGACATGCTCCCATGTACTTTAGACTGTCTCTTGAACAGTTAACAATTCAGCGTAAGTACTATGCAGACGTGCTATGCTGTCTCATTTAGAAAGTAATAACAAGGAAACGTATCTGTACATGTTCAGTATAAACGTAAACTTTTCTGACTATGATGTGTGGCTGCTCATATCCAGGGAAGCACAAGTCCTTAGAACCATCTGTACTCCCTGAATAATAACATCTTCTAAAGTGACAGATATCAGAGTCAGAAACCATAGGAAGCGTGCGTAGTACCAAGCCAAGGTGACTTTACAGTGGGGTGTGCTGACTCAGGATGTCAAAGCAGCACACAGTGGGTAGAACCCTGCCTCAGCACAGCCATCTCACAGTGTTAGAAGACATTGCATTCCATACACCAGTCTGCCCGTCAGTTGGTACATCCCAGGATGACTTACTCACCTCAAAAGAGCACTGAATGAAACTAAGAAAACGTACACGTGAAAGCAGGTTTAACTGCAAACCAGCAGGCAGCAGCACAGAGACTACAGAATCAGAGTTAAACAGAGCTGAATATGCTGCTCATGAGAGAAAAGCTTCAAACATTAAAGGCACCAGGTACAACCTAGCATGACTCCTAAATGCCACTTTATCCTGCTTGGTTTTCGCAGTCAATGCCTTCGGGAGCTCGCTGCCATTCCATAGCTAGATTTTTAGACAACTGCAGAGAAGTCACTCTGCAGATCGCTCCCTCCACCCTCCTGACTTGCTCCTTCCTTTTGCCAGCAGAACAGAGCGGTGCTTACCCGTCCATAGGGGAAAGTCATCCACACCTTCAGAGATGGTTTCAACCCAATGACCAATATCTAGAGGAGAAAGTACATATTTTCATTTTTACCTTGCAATTCTCACACGGTGTTCAAAGTCTCTGGAGCTCAGGGCTCTGTCTTCTAAGCATGCCTACCTTTGTTAAGGACGCCATGGCCAGCAGTGAGAACTGTGTGATGGGATGGTCTTTCAGCTCGGGCTTGGAGTGCAGGGGCTCGATACAACAGACCTCACCCTTGGAGCCGCTGAACAGGCACCGAGACTCACAGGTTCGCACGCCCATCACTCTCCTGAAATGTGAGACATTCACAATTGATTCAGAAATAATCCAAGACACTCTCACCTCCACCTTGATCGACTGCAGCCACAGTCAGCTACACGATATCCACAGGATGGCAGCATCTTTTCACTACGCAGTACGGATCTGCCACTCTCCTAGTAAGGACATTCCACAGACCTGCCGCTGTATGAAAATGTAACACAAGCTCTTTACCCAGGTCTTAATTCTGAAAGATCTGGCTCTTGCCTTCATTCCTCTCCGACTGCTGTCATCCTAGCAGCCACACTCCAGCCATGCTGACTTCTTTGCATCCCTGCTTGTGCCTGCCTCCTGGCCTTGTGCGATGAGTCTGCCTGGGGTCCTTTCAGTAGAGTTTTCACTTGCTGATTCTGATATCTCAGCTGGTTCCTCTCAGGTATTATTTTCTACAGAAGCCTTCCTAAACTCAAGTGCTTGCTTGCATAACAGTCTGTCTCCTCATGAATGTACATCTTCTGAGGCTATGCCATTTATTCTTCTGTGTGTTCCTGTCTCCCTTTGCTCACCCCAACTGTTCTGTTAAGAGTCAGGGCCTTTCTAGTTTCTAACTCTAACACTGGTGTCTAGAAACAGGAGATGCTCAGTAGACGTTAGCTGGGTAAATGAGTCAAAGTCATTGTCTCTGCAATTATTTTGTGCCTCGTATTTAAAAGTAATGAAAAAAGTAAGAAGCCAATATGGCTGGAGAGATGGCTCAGTGGTTAAGAGCACTGGCTGCTCTTCCAGAAGTCCTGAGTTCAATTCCCAGCAACCACATAGTGGCTCATAACCACGTTATGAAATCTGATGCCCTCTTCTGGTGTGTCTGAAGACAGCTACAATGTATTCATATATATAATAATAAATAACTTTTAAAAAAGAAACAAATATAGGCATTAGCCTTGAGAATTTATGGAAACAAACTACACATTATATATTATATTCTACACTTTTTAAACCTTGGCTTCACAAATATTCTTCCAGGTAGTTAAGACAATACTTGCTCCTATTTAACAACTAAAACGGGGCAATTGTAAGACAAGAAAACCCTTTTGTACTTAGCCATTACAGTTATAACCAGTGGGCTTGGAGCCTAAACTAAAATTAGTGAATTATCCAGAATAGATTCTAGCCTGACAGCTCAAAAGAGCCCCCTGGGGAGTCTGAATCTAGAATCCCAGTTTGGGCCTGAGATAAAGTCATGGAGACCAGGTCTAGACTCCCACATGTTGTATAAAGCTCCCCAGGTAACTGTAACAGAGGCAGAACCTATCTGCAAACACCTGGACTTGCCAGACTTCCCCATGTTCAATTTCAAACCATTAAACAGCTAATCTTTCCATTTTTCAACAAAGGTCCATTAGTCTCTTACTTAAATGTTAGTTCAAAAACAGAGCCTCCGCTGTCGTTGCAAATCGCAAGAGTTGGATCATCTGTGAACTAAACAGAGAAGGACTTTACTTTCTTAAAGCAATAAAACAAGAGTAGATAATGAAGGAAAAATTACAAAGTTTGAAAACAAAATACACACTGAGTACCTAAAATAACCCAGATTTGATTCATCACTCTAAGTGTACAAATTGTCCTTACTTCCATTAATATAAACTCAGTATCTTTAAATAACTGAGACTTTCTAAAAACAAAACAGGCTGAGATGGCCCAGAGGGCACAGACACCCATCACCAGGCCTGACGGCAAGAGTTGGAGACTCCCCCTATCTATCCCTGAGACTCCCATGGTAGAAGTAGAGAATGGTCTCCCACAAGCTGTCCCAAGGACCACAAGCATAGGGTAGCACACACCCTTCCCTGCAATACACACACAATAATAATATTTGTTTTAAAAAGTAAAACCATCTTTCATCAGAATAAAAGGGGAAAAACTAACTTTGGCTGATAAAAACCCTGGTGTTCTTCCCTTGGTCCTTACATTAAGGTTTATAACAAACAGGTAGTAAGTGCACTGCTGTTGATGACTTTTTAATAAAGACAGACATGAGTAAGATTCTTGAGGTCTTTGGGAAATAAACTTGTTTGAGTAACTGTTCTGAGCAGCCAAGGAGTACAGTCACTTTATCCACAATAAGCTCTTCCTAAACGGGTATCTCCTTGACCATTTTGAGAGTCTATCTGAATGGTTACAACCTAACTTGCAAAACTCAAGAATAACGGCTTCCACGGTGAGACAGTTCTAAGGTAAGGTGCATTATGGTAAGTGCTACTGGATGCAAAAAGAAATCCTGGAGTCTGTGTCATTTACAGGGACCTGCCTCACAGTGCCTGAATGAGTTCATTCTGAACCTTTTACTCAAAGATGGCTGAGGCACAGGATGCGGCTGCACAGTGCCCCCTCAAGTTCCTCACACCAGCATGACAAGCAAGTCCCCATGCCTGCTCCCAAAGCCAAGATGGGCAGGTAGCTGCCAGGGGATGTGTGTGAGACCTCTGTTCCAGTGCAGGAAAAGCCATCTGTAGAATTATACATGTATACTAACACACAGGATCCAGGCTTGGGCTGGCCATGATATCAGACCGTCTGGAGAAGGCTGAGTTAGTTACTTAAAGGTAAGTAGATGCTAGTCCTTGACTCCAGTTACACTGAAGCATGTGCATCTCTCTCTGATGCCAGCGTCTGCAAAGCCTACTTTGAAACCACTCCCAAACAACACAGCTCCTGGAAGTGCACTTTAATCTCGGCTGCGTCCCTCTCTTCTTTTATATACCTATAATTCTTTTGTTTCTTATTGTATCACCTAATAATCTCTCTTTTTTTCCTATAAAAAGACTAGTTATTACTTCAAGCAAACATTTATTGAGCAGTTACTATAAGCAAAATACAAAAATAAGCGACCAACAGATTCTGATTTCAAAAATCCTAATATATTAAGAGAGAGAAAACATATGTAGACAACAATACCATTAGAAGTTGGCACATGCTACAGAAAAAGAGATGGAGGTAAATGAGCTTCATGCACCGAGAGAGGAGAGCCTCTGACTCATCCTGGCTGCTCGCATCATTACTGAACACTTCAATGCCGCTGTCACAGAAGACTTTTGTAACTGACCTAGATGCAGATCTATAAGCTCCAGATGCTACAGGCTTTAAAAAAGCATGTGTGTGGATAAGAGAGCTGCATAGCTAAGCAACCAAGTATGCACATGATTAAATCTACAAGAGCTGGTTTTAGAATCCCCTTGATATAGTCCTTTACCTTTTATGCTTCTGAACATGGGCTTGCCAGCATGAAAAAGCAGGCTTCACATGAACTATAAATGAAGCCTGTTACCTAAGTCAGTTTTATGCTTTTCAGGCCTGAGAGTAAAAAAGAAAAAAACAATACTACGGCCTTACTGCTTTCCCTTTAGAGGCCTGGAAAAAAATAAACTAAATGATTCACTTCTAAATATGCTCTCAGCCCTGGCTCTTCCACAGATGGTGCCTCAAAACTCGGGCACCGCCCAACAACGGGCAGCCATACACCCCTTGGCAATAAAATCCCGGCCAATTGAGCAAGGCAAGGAGACCATTTCAAATCTCCATATGAGGTTCTTAGCAAAGTATTGCTTCTCTGCTGCCAAATTCATACAATGGGATCAAACTGGTTGGCCTTTTTACTCTTTATTGCTAGACCTCAAGGTTTATTGTTAAACCTGAAGCTGTATATGTTCATACTAGCCTATCTCTGGCTTTTAACGTGAGAAAATATCTCATTGGGTTCATCAAATAATATTCAACTTCATGTTAAATAAATTTAGGGGTTTCTGGTTATCAAAATATTTAATGTGGCTACAGAGGCTTAGCAAGAAAGACAGTTAACACAAGGAGGGGAAGCTGTCACCTTGATGTGCAAGATCGCCGTCCCTGGAGGATGAGCATCTGTTATTGATCTGAGAAGTTTTCCACTGGCCAAATCCCACATGGTGATCTGTAAGACAAGCAAAGGCTTTAAAACAAATGTATTGCTTTTGGACGTACGTATCCTGCCTTTTGGCTGAAATAACCCATTTCTCATCTATAAACATTGTAGGCAGAAAGTCATCAGGTTAAACACACCCACAAACTGAGACCACATTAGAGCGCTGTCTTTACTCCATCCTCATTGCCTGCCTCTGCCTTACACGATAAGCCAATCTGTTGAGCACAGATTAAAAATATACAAAAGGCATCTCATCAAACCAGCTGTGATGTAAAGATCAGAGAATGAGAGAAACCATGACCTATCACCACAAGGAAGAAAATGCCAAAGCTATTGTCCAGGAATGCAACAATATGAGTGTATTTACAAGTGGCCACAGAAGGTTGGGGGGTGGATCAGTTGGTAAAACACTTGCTTTGTAACCATTAGAGCCTGCGTTCAGTCCGTAGGACACATATGAAAATGTCGTGCTGGAGCAAGACAGACAGACAGCTCAGCAGTGAAGAGTACCACTTCTCTTAATGGATCTGAGCCCATTTCCCAGCATGCACACAGGAAGCACACATGTACTTTAAAATAAAAATCTTTCAAAAAGCAGGGTGCTATGGTGTGGCTTGTGATTCCAGCCCTGGCTCACTACGCTAGAATAACTCTAGAATAACTGAGGATAATAGATAAAGCTGTCTTTCAGACTCTACACATGTACACACCCAGGGATACACACACACACACACACACACACACACACACACACACACACACACACGCACTCATCAAAAACTAAATGAAAGCAAATACAATTATGTATCATCATAATACTATCATAAGAGGATAGATTTATAAAAGCTGTCTACTAAGATAGACATTGTTAGAATAGCTACAGATTCTAGTTCAGTCAGGAACAATTATTTTAAAAATCTACATAAGTCAAAGATCACACTAACAAGCCTCAGGTTGGCACTATCAGGCATGTGCATTGCTTCACAATACATAACATGTATTTGTTCTTCAAAATACTGATCTAAGAGATTCAGACTTTACTGCAACATTTGTATATCTTACCTGTCCTTTAGCAAAGCCACAAAGAAGTCTTGAGCAGTCGTTGTTGATGCTGAGAGCAGAGATGGCTCCATACTGCCCTCCAACACTGGTGCTACCTAGGCAGAGCCGCAGTGCTTGATTCTGATCTGAAGAAGGGAAGCAAGTTAACACTAAGAGAAAACAGTAAGACCTACAAGGAAACATAATTCAAAACTTGCTGATGACAAGTCAGAAATCCAGAAGAGAATATACTCTCTTAAACAAACCAACTATCTCTAAGCTGCCTTATCTTACAATCCTAAATTTATTTTTTGCTATTTCTAAGATATTAGGATATAGGGAGGGAGGCTGTGTGTGTGTGTGTGTCTGTGTGTCTCTGTGTGTGTGTGTGTCTGTGTGTCTCTGTGTGTGTGTGTGTCTGTGTGTCTCTGTGTGTGTGTGTCTGTGTATGTGTGTGTCTGTGTCTGTGTCTATGTCTGTGTATGTATGTTGTTGTGTATGTACATGTGTTGTGTCTTTCTGTGTCTGTGTGTATGTGTCTATCTGTCTTTGTCTATGTGTCTGTAAGTCTATATGTGTGTGTGTCTGTGTGTGTGCTGTCTGTCTATCTGTATCTGTGTGTGTCTGTCTGGGTCTGTCTATGACTGAGTGCAAATGCCTGTTTATGTGTATACTGGGGCCACAGAAGGATGTCAGACAACTTCCAGTTTCCTCTCCCCCCTGTTTTCTTAGCTAGGGCCTCTCACTGAAACTAACATTCACCATTCAGCTGGACTGGCTGTCCAGAAAGTCCCTGGGATCCACCTGTCCCTACCCCACAACACTGGCATCAGAGAGGCAGGCTCAGCCATGCCAGCTTCTATGTGGGCTAGAGACTTGAGCTATGTTCTCTTGCTCATGTAGGGAGTGTTCTGACCCACTAAGACATTCCCAGCCCCAAAGGACACTTTCTCTGAAAACTCCAAAATTCAAAATGTATTCATTTAAAATCTGGGTCAGTGGTTAAAAGCACCACTTGCTCTTCAGAGGACCCAGGTCCAGTTCTCAACACCCACAAGGCAGCTCACAACAGTCTGAAACTCCAGTCCCAGGGGATCTGACACCCTCTGCTGTCCTCTACAGGCACTACACACATACTGTGCACGTGCAGGCAAGAACATCCACATGCAGAAAATAACATTTAAAATTATTAAAACAGACTTAAAAAAAAAGATTTTGTTAAAATCTACATTCATGCTATCCATATAAAAAGGGTTGATCAAGCAAAGGAACTGAATAATGAAAGCAAAATAAAATTTTTGTAAAGAGTTAAAACCTTAGAACAATTGTTTTTAAGTTTTCTTAGAAAAATATTTAAGTACTTATTAAATGTTATTACCTAATAATTAAATGCAATTATTGTAGGTCCTTTCCTAGGCAATGCTCATTTTATATTGTGCTCATGAATTATACCTACTTGAAAACAACAAAATAAAACAATTTAATGGGAGCTAGAGGGATGGCTAAGCGGTTAAGAGCACTTGCTGCTCTTACAGAGGAACCAGGTTTGGTTCCCAGCACCCACAGGACGGCTCACAACTGCTTGTTATTAGCTCCAGGGGTCTGATGCCTTCTTCTAGCCTCATCCAAAATTACACTACACAAATAATTTTGTGTTCATGATAATGTTGTGGCTGTAATAGCTCTGGGGGTGGGCTGAGGTGATTGATGGCTGTCCCACATGTGGAACACAGAAAACATTCAACAGTTTGTAAGTTATTTTAGATTTCAAACTCCCAAGATAAATATTCAGAAACAATAAGCCCATAAATATATAAGGTTTGATATGTTTTAAAAGTTCTATCTGCATTCAACATCCAGAATTATATAATTACAGTTTTTCACACACACACATCCAAACTAACCCCTCTAATGTTCTATCTTTAATTTAACCCTAATTATTAAAACCTTTTCTACAGTTTCTTGCCTCCAATTAGGACATGATTTTTTTTTCTTTTTTCTCTACAAGAACTGCCTACAACTCCGATTATTCACACACCAGGAGTCACAAGCTGACCATGACTGGGCAGTGATATTTGATTTTTACTACTAATTTGTGCAGGCAAGACATAGGCTAAAAATAAGAGGGCACAGAACTGATACTGAAATCTCATCCTAACTCGGAAGTCCCCACGTCCGGGCTGCCCACCTTCCAGGCACAGAGTAGTGTCCAAATAGCATGGGCTGAGGTTCTCGCAGCCCTGCCTTGGGATCCAAGCCCTACGGTTCTAAAGCACCAACAGATTTGCTATTGCTTTGGATTTCACAAACCTTAATTAAGTGTTCTTACATGACAGAGAACCAGAAAACTGTGAGATCCGATCAAATAGATAGTATACAACTTAAGAATAAAGGAAACTACAAGACTAGCAATGGAAAAAAGAAGAGGGG
This sequence comes from Mastomys coucha, assembly GCF_008632895.1. Taxonomy (NCBI): domain Eukaryota; kingdom Metazoa; phylum Chordata; class Mammalia; order Rodentia; family Muridae; genus Mastomys; species Mastomys coucha. The sequence goes on along the minus strand of NW_022196894.1, from coordinate 19,133,494 downwards.
GGAGGCATATGTAGCTTGTACAGTGAAGATCTATACATAGCCAGGTGTGATGGTGCACACCTATGACCCCAGCACTCAGAAGCAGAGGGGGGAGGATCAGAAAGTCAAGACTGTCCTGGGATACATAACAAGTTCAGAGCCAATCGGGGCTACATGACACCCTGTTAAAAGAAAGGCCATAAATGCCTATGCTTCCCTACCTACAGTTCTCACATAATAAAAACTAGTTAAGAGAGGAAAGGAACTAAATTACCAACCGTGGTCACTCCTGAAATATATGCTTACCTTCTATGCTACAGTCCATGTTAACAAAGAGAGTCTCGATTTTTCCTTGTTTTTTTTTTCAATGTTTTTATCTCTTTTCTATATTGTCCCTGATCAAGTGAGCAAGCCTGTGAATATTAATTTAATTTCTCCTCTACTAAAGAGTTACAGGAGGGCCAATAAGTGAGAGAGGGTGGGGTGGTAAGCATGGGGAAGGGGAAGGCAACAGGGGTTTGTTCTTGTTGTTTTGTTTGTTTGCTTGTTTTTTGGAGGGGAAACTGGGAAAGGAGAAATCATATGACATGTAAATAAAGAAAATATCTAGTTTTTTTAAAAAAAAGAGCAACAGGCACTGCTACTATACATGTGTGCAATTTTAGGATGCTGCTTAGCTTCGCTTAGCCCCCCACCTTCATCTATACAATGTAGAGAACAATCAATCACCTCATGGCTTCACGGAGAGGACAGACTATTAAAGTCAAATAATTTACACAAATGACCAGTTCAATGCCCCTCAAATATGACTGGCTTTACAATTAAAACTAATCTAAGGCTATAGTTATACACAATACTTTTAAGGTGGCAAAGATGGTGACAGGAGACAGACTACATATAAAATATAATCCATTTTGGCTCCATGAAGCTGTCTTTCAACTTTTACTTATTATTCATACATCCTATTGTTATGGTATGCTAAGCTTGCTATGTGTCTAACTCCAGAAGTGGCTGTTCCATGGGAAGAAAACTGGGGTTCTCCCATCACAGTGGCTAAACATCCTATACTCCAGATGAATCTGCCCAGTGAAGGAAGTGGTGGGCTGGAATCACAGACAGCCTCCTTAAGTCAGTGACGGCTTGCAGTCACAGTGAAGGAATAAAAGCGTACACAGAAGGAGGAGGAGTTGAGGTGAGCACTGCTCCGAGAGCTAACTCTATTTTCCCTGCATCCTGGGGCTTCCTCCTTCTAGCAGAGCACTAAGGATGTATTAAACTCAGGGTACATCTACTTTACGAACAAGCATAAACTATGTCTGGTTAACACTGTCAACTTAGTATTCTAAAACAATGTTGATGTTATCAGCAGGTGACCATCACCCCGCCCCCCACACACACTTCGCAGTTTGATATGAACAATCTGATAATTATCATGTGACACAAATGCAGGAGTTATTATCAGAAGTAATAATATAGCTCACAAATTAATTTAAGAGGACTCTAAGTCCAGAATCACATAAAGCACAGTAGCTGGGTACAGTGAACCATGCCTATAATCCCAACCCAGGAGGCATAGGCAAAACTGCAAATTCAAGGCCAACTTGTTCTATTCAGCAGTCCCAGGGCAACCAGAAATACAAAGTGATACTTTGTCTCAAAGCAA